>NW_020946557.1:11153784-11197230 GCF_900497805.2 Vombatus ursinus | reverse complement strand
TATCTATCTATCTATCTATCTATCTATCTATCTATCTATCTATCTATCTATCTAATTTTAGAATGTGAGATACATGAGTAGAGGGATTATGTATTTTACTTTCTTTGTATCCCTAGCACATAATAAGTGCCTGGTAAAGGCTTATTGATTTTTTTATGGACTTATTCTAGGGCAAGTCAGAACATATGCCTAGAGCATTAAACCTCACACATCATGATTGATTTTCTGACTCTTCAGTACAAATTCTCCATCCCTACAATAGACAGACAGATGTCACACACACACACAGACACACACACACACACACACACACACATACTTCACCTTTCTACCCCTAGAGCCAGAGTCAAGTTTCTCAGAACTAAGTAGCGTACTTAGTTCTGAGAAACTTGAATGGTGAAATTCTTTAAGTGAAAAACTTCTCAAATAAATGTTTGGTTGTTTTGAAAAGAAATCATCATGTTAAGTTAAATATCTTTTTCAACTATGAGTATTGTCTCATGAAAACTACAAAAGCTAAAGTGAGTTAGTGATATTCTGGCAGACTAGATTTTGGAAATTTCAAGGAGTACATGTAAGATGCATATTTATTTAAGAGGCTTAATGCAAAAGACTCCATTATATTCTTAAGAACACAATGTGTGTATGTCTACACATATGTATGTATGTGTGTATGTATGTATGTGTATGTGTATGTATGTATATAGAGTTCTGGGAATTCTGTGGTGAATAACCATGCTTCTGAACTTGTTTGAGAGACTCAGCAATTTTCTCGTGAATTAAGAGTCAAGTTTCCACTTCAGTTGAGAAAAAGCACACTTGCCAAAAAGAAGTTTGTTTAGAGTTACTAAATCTAACATATATTAATTCTGAGTCCTACAGCCTTGCTACAACTGTATTTCATTACTTTGGGTGAAACCACATTGGACCTTATCAATTCCCAACAGACAGAAAGATAGAGATACATAGTACAAATATGCACATACATACTTGCATACAAATATGCATGTAACTATGTATGTATACATATATACACACATGTGTACACACATATGCACAGTCCACATTTATTTCTCATTTATCTAGAGAAGAATCAAAGTGGTTACTGGAGAGGAATATTCTATCATTTCTGTTTTCAAGTTTCTTAAATACTTAGAAACATTATTTGATTCTTTTCTTCTCAATACTTTTGGAAAACTAGGGCTCATTTCCAAAAAAGTTCTAAGGAACAATCTGTTTGCTTCCCTCTGTTCTTTCTTCCCTCTCACCTTCCTTCTTTCCTTCCTCCCTCTCACTTTCCTTCCTTCCTTTTTTCCTTCTTTCCTTCCTTCCTTCTTTCCTTCCTTCTTTCCTTCCTTTCTCCTTCTCTACCTTCCTTCATAATCCATTATTTTAATAAGCAGTTATTGTCTACTCGTCATACTCTGCTAGTCTCTGAGGATATAAAGACTAAAATAAAAGCATGTTCATTTTAAAATGTATTTAAATATTTTGAAAAACACAATCTAAACAAGTAGAAACATAGTATACCACATAATGTATGGAGTGGAATTATATCTAAAGTTAGGAAACCAAAAATAACTTATTCAGGCAACCACTTTCTGAACGGTACCCCCTCATACCCTCTTAGCTCTGGAGCATCTACAGAAGAAGGGAAGTACAGCAGTAGCCCACTTTGACTCACTGTTCCATTTCACCCAGCAGTTTTTTTTTTCTGAGTAAGACATTCATAGATTCATAATTTTGGGTGGTAATCCATCCCTCTGAAAAAATGGCAAAATGAGTGAGATGTATATTGACTTTATCTGAGGTGTCTTTTTTTTGTCAATTGTAGTTCTTTTCATGAAAAAATGGAATGTTTTTTACAATGCAAATTTTTATCATGAACAACAAACACTTGGACTGATTTCCTTAGAGCTTACACATTTCCTTGGAAATGATCATTTTCAAATATTTGAAAAAATTAAAATGTATAAATATATGTACTGAGGGACTATTGGCCACTGGATTTAAGGAACAATTTAGACTTTACCATTCATTGCTCTCTAATTTTTCACAGAAAATGAGACTTTCACTAGAACATCTAGTAAATAAGAAAAAATTATAATAGTAATAATAGCTTACATTTATACAGTGCTGTGAGATTTACAAAGAGTATTATACATATATTTTTTCTCATTTGAGATAAAATAGCCAGAATCAAAATTTATCAAAATTAAGTAATCTTTCCAGTTAATAGTATTCCCCCCCACCCCGACCTTGGCACCTACTCAAAATTGTTCAGACTATATAATGATGCATTTATCCTGAATATGTGAAGATTTTCAGGGCAACACTGAGAGAACTCAGATCTCTTTAATGTCAGTCATTACCTATGAGTCATAAAGAAACTGATAAAAACAAAGCCAGTGTGAGAAATTACTTAGCCTTCAATTTGACTGAGAATAGATCATAGCATAAAACAAAAATGTTTGATGTAAAAGAGAAGAAAAGCGTAAGCTAAAATGAATATGTATTACCATAAAATGATTTTAGTATTGTCCATTTAGGAGGTGAAGTAGAAAATTAGTATTAGTTTCATGATGCCTTTCATAAGTAGATTAGAATCATATACTGGCTCCAACACTTTTCAACTTAGCTTTGTCAGTTAGTCAACAAGCACATATGAAGTGCTCACTGTGTCAGGTCCTGTCCCAACTACCACAGATATAAAGAAAGGCAAAAGTATGACCTTGGCTATCAAAGAATTAATTATATAACATGTAAAACAACAAGACAACATGAAAATATCTATGTACATATATGCTGTATACTATGTAGATAAAAAGCAACCTCATAGGGAATGAGTACACTGAGTGTGTGCTGCAGGGAGAAGGATAATGGAAGGCCTGCTGAAGAAGGTGAGATCTGAACTGAGTACTGAAAGAAACCAAGAAATCTAGGAGGTAGAAAGTAGGAGGCAAACTATTCCCCATTCTGGGAATTTAGAGTTCAGAAATACACACACACACACACACACAAACACACTGAATTTATTTTTCTTGACTGCACATTTGTTATAAGCATTTTTTTTTCATTTTTATACTCCAATGGGGTGAGGAGACTTTTTTGTCAGGTCTCTACATGTTTTTTTAATAGTAATTTTTAACTACAAGTGATTGGGAAATTATAAGTGTTTTGGTACAATGGATGTCTATTAAAATATCATTCTTAAATTTTTATGGATTAATGTTAAATGTGGGCAATTGTGGGTAGTAGTATTTTTTTGTCTGATAATGCTCTAATTCCATTACACTTAGTTTTTTTTTAATTTAAAGGGACATTTTGTATTTATAGTGCAGGGATCTGCCATCTGTTAATTTAGGGAAGATATCTGGCTTCTAATGCATAATTATTGTTAAAAGGTCATGTCTTGCTAAGCATTTAGTGAATGCTAGATATTTTGTAGCATTCAGTGATTTCTTGCTCCATTTTTACTGTTCCCTTGAATAATCTGCATTGCTCAGTTAAGTCCAAGTTCTTTAAATATTATTGGCCTATAATTTCTGTTGTCAATGACCTGATCTTGAATGTCTATCATAAAATCATCCATTTCAATGAACTGCAAAACTCAGCTACTTGTTAATGCTTCTTTGTTGACATATTGTTGATTGAGTTCATGTGGATGTCACCCAGGGAGGAGGGACTTCTGATTCCACTTTTGGATCTTAGCCATTTCATAGACTTCATTTGTAGATAAATGCTTTTCATCTGCATTTGAAAATCCAGTTGTGTGTATCTATTGGAAGCCTTTAGCATTGCTCAGTAAAGTAAGGTTTATTTGTTTAAAATATAGATTGTAAGTTTTTAACAGGTTTTTCATATGATTGGAAAATATCTATAACCCTCTTTCTTCTTTTTGACAAAGCTATCTTTGTATAGCTATCTTGGTGCATTAAGAATTGCATTTCATTATCCTGAATTTACTTGTTTGGGCACTTTATATACCAGTTGTTATCCATTTGACCATGCCAAAATATTCATTAAGATTAATATTAAGTTTGGTTAATTGTTTTAAAAGCATCCTTCCCATTAAACTTTGATTTCAAGATGCTGCTTTCAACATATTCATCCATCTTTCTTCTTGAAAGCTTTATGATTTGGTTATCTTGTCTGGAGGAGAACAAATTATCTTTAGTATTGTCTTGGTACAATTCTTTATTTGATTTCCATATTCAAATCTGAAACTTTTAGTCTCAACTCTTTGATGCACATTAGGAATTTACATTTATTAAATCCAAATGAAATATTTTCTTTTTTTTTTTCAGCCAAAGACAAGGTTTATTAGAACATCCTCCATATTGGCCAGACTTTTAAGGAATCTGAACATTAGTGAGCTACTGGCTAAATTATAAGAATTTGAGCAATGGCTAGATTTTAAGATTCTGAGCCCCTTAATAGAGACAAGATGGACCTTATATACAGAAAGACTGTGGGAGGGATCCGGGAGTGACCAAGTAGTTTAGGGTGACTGGGGGAAGGGTCTGAGGAGGATCTGGATGAGAGTGGCCAATAAGCTTGGTTGAACAGGACCACTTGGCCAAGGGAGAATGGAGTCTAGATAGGATTAAGTGTAGGAAGTGGCCTGGGACCATCTGAAGGTTAGCAGAATTGGGAGATTGGACATAGGAAATAATGAAAGGTCAGTTGATAGGATTATAGCCTCAGGCAAATGACAGAGATTTAGCCATGTGGGAAAGTCCAGGGTTTTTCCTTTTTGGGGTCCAGATCCCATCCTTATCATTCCTCCCTCAAACAAATGAGACCCAAATTCTTAATATCACATTGTCTGAGTAGCTTGTGGTATTTCTCTCAGATAGTGGATTATTGATTATTGATGGATTATGATCCATCAGACAACTCAAAATCCTAGGAGCTTTTACCTCAAATAGCAAGTTTCACTAATCACAGCTTAGGCAAAACTTTTCCAGAATTTATATCTCAAATTTAATTTTGTCCTGGTGTAAAAAGCCAATCTTTATAGATTATTTCTATATACTTGCAAATTCTCAGCAAGGCAAAACCCAAACAAATTTTTGCAAATTTACACATTGAAACAATAACTAACAATAGCCAAATTATTTTAGCGGTGATCAAATTATGAAAAGTTGCTTGACATAATTGATACAAAATTTCACCAATTTGAAACTTGAAACAAACCCATTACCAACCAGGTGACTTCAATTTTGTTAAATGCATTTCCAAATTACTTCACACAGAGAATCAACATCTTATCATCAACAGTTAAAATTACAACTTTAAAAGAGCATGCTTACCCAAGTTCAGAGGCTAGCTTCTTTATTTTAAGCAGGATGTGTTGAACTTGGGTGATGCTTCCAGGCAAAGTTTGCCACAGGACACAAGGCCATTGACAGTGGGACCCACACTGTACCTGCTGCCCCTCCCCCTCCTTCCTTTCACCAGGTGGGGAGGGTGTATTCAAAGTTGGGGGGGAGGGTGAAACTGTCTTCTCCTATGAGAGGGATTAATAGATACCCTCTTGACTCAAGGGAAAGGAGTGACTAGGGTTTTAGGGAGGTGTTTCAAAAGTCTTTAATGATTGTTCACGAAATGTGGGTGATGCAAAGGTTGCCCCCAGGGTCCAAGGCCATTGCCAGTGGGGCCCATGCTATAGAGGGCAAATTCAGAGGTGTGGGGGAGGGTGAAACTCTCTTCTCCCTCCTTAAGCCAAATCCCATAGTCATTTTTATAGGTATTTGGAGAACTCAAGTAAGTCACTGCTTTTACTCTGCCATCTTGGCTCCCCTAACTTTTTCCTATAGCCTCCATGAAGGAGGATCCAGAGATGTAGAGGAAAGGGAGTAAATAAACCTCAGGGAACCAAAAAGCACCTGCAGTTTTCCCAATTCCCTATTACTGAGAGAATTGACAGAATTGGGCATATGCTTCATGATAGGGCATCCATCCTTGTCCTCTATGGTGCAGAAGGTATACTCAGGTCCATGACCTCAAACTGAATCAGTAGACCAAGAGCCTGAGAGCATCAGGCTGAGTGCGAGACAGCCTCATAACTGTCTGCCCAAAAAACAACTCCAAGACTCCTAGGTATTTGGAGAGTGACCCCAACTGCAGGGCAAGAAAGAAGGGGAGGGAGACTTACATATCTCTCAGTCTTAGCTAGAGAAGAACTTGGGGTTAGGCAGTTTTCCTATACAGGTCACCAAAATGTTGAGGTTTAGAGGTTTAGGGGTTCAGGAGTGCTAGGACCCCAAAATCACAACAAGCAGGTCCTACCTGAATGAATTTGACCCAAGCCTTCTTTCAACCAAAGACATGATTTATTAGAACATCCATCATATTGGGCAAACTCTTAAGGAATCTGAACATAACTGAGCTATTGGCTACATTATAAGAATCTGAGCAGTGGCTAGATTTTAAGAACCTGAGCTGAAATCTTGATATTGTTGGAGAAAATTTCTATGAGATTTATTATCTCTATAATGTGTTTTTTGGTGAAGCTATATAATTTGATGTCCCCTCACCCTTTTCCAGTTCTGGAATTATGACCGTATCAAATCTGCCATTGATCTTTAAAAGGATAGATCAATCTATTTGCCTATAACTCCATTCATCATCCAAACTAAAATATCCCTTTCTAACCACACTCAGTGCTTGGCACACAAAAAGAGCTAAATAAATTATTTTTTTTGTTCATTCACTTGTCCAAAATCTTTGTATATTAAGCCATGAATAAGATGCTTTGGTCTTACTCTGTCTTTAACATAAAAGCCACACTCAGTTATTTTCAAAAGTGATGATAATTAAGGCTAGGTAGAACATCAATAGACTTAAATTGTCCCACTAGAAAATATTATAATTTTTATGTTTATATGTTGTTGACATTATTGAATTGGTAGCATGTTTTTAATAGAGAAGTGATTTCCATATGGTCATCCAATACTCTAATTCATGCCATGCTTGGATTAATTTTATATATATGTAGTAACTGATTTATGCCTGATCATTGCAAAGGATTAGCCATAACCAATAAAGGTGGTTGGAATGTCATGACACTTTAGGTTGTCTTATTAATCACCAAATGAATAATAACACCCTCCTCTGTATTATTGCCCAAGTATATATATACTGACAGTTTAAGGCTTTTTTTCATTTGGATTTTCCATGTGTATATTGGTAAGATAAATATTACTGAGAAAAGTCTGTACTAATCTGAGGTTTGATGTAATCCATTCAATGTCACCTGAAAACAAGGCCATCTGTAGAATTTCACCATGTATAGTGAATCACATTTTTTTCTGTTTGTACTTTGAACTCTTGAATACTGATGCCCAAGTTCCTTTAAATTTGTGTCAATTCCACCAAGTATTTCTGGTCCAGGTTCTTAGTCTGTATTCAACTGTGTAAGTGCTATCTGCTTAAGTGCTATTTCTATTTCCTCAAATTATGTACTGAGGTATTAACATCTAATTGTGGTTGTGTCATTGTTAATGATGATGAGAAGAGTTAGTTATAGTAACATTGACAAAAGCTGTTTTATTTTATATGTATTTTTTTTTAATTTTCCTCAAAGTTTCTGGCATAGGGAATGGCTATTACAAAGGCATGCATATGGGAGATGATATATCCTAAAGGAGAAAGAGCGAGAAAGCCAGTTTGGTTCAATCACAGAATGCAGAAGGTAGAGTAATGTCCCATAGAGCTTGAAAGGTATCTTAAGACAAGATTGCATAGGGCTTGATGTGAGAGATTTTGTGATGGTAGAAACTGCAACATTTGGCAATTGATCAAATATGTGAGGTAAAGGAGAGTGATGAGTCAAAGATGATGCCAAGATAATAAATGAAAAACTGGAATGACGGTTGTGCCCTTGACAGAAATATAGAAGTTTGGAAGAAGAAAGGGTTCAAGGTAAAGTTAATTTGAGTTCAACTTTAGATATGTTGAGTTTATGATATCTTTGGGACATCTAATTTGAAATATTCAAAAGTCAATTAGCCATATGGGACTGAAGCTCAGCAAAGAGACTGAGGCTAGATATGTAGATCTGGGAGACATCAGAACAGAGATGATAATTAAATTCATGGGACTTCATGAGGTTACTAATAGAGTATAGAAGTGGAAGTGAAGATGCCCTGGGACTGTCTATGTTGGGCAATACCTGCAGTTAGGAGTGTGAAGTTTGAGAAAGAGCAGTCAGACAGGTAGGAGAAGAACTTCATCTCTTCCTATAACTCAGGTGCCTATTGTCATTTTCTCCTCCTTCATGCGTGTTTCACATGATGAAGTGGTCTTACTCCTATTTGTTCAAATAATCCCATTCCATCCCATCTCCTTCAACAGATTGTTCCCTCTGTCATCCCCACTCTTTCACTTATTTTCATTCTCTCTCTCTCTCTCTCTCTCTCTCTCTCTCTCTCTCTATTAGTTCATTTTCTACTGCCTACAAACCTGGTTATGACTCCCTTATCCTGAAAAAAATTCTCACTTGATCCTTCCATCCCTGCTAATTATCATCCTATATCACTTCTGCCTTTTGTAGATTAACTCCTTGAAAAGACCAGCTACAAAAAGAGCTTCCACTTTCTCTCCACTTACTTTCTTCTTAATCCCTTGCTGTCTAGCTTCTGATCTTATTAGTCCATTGAAACTGTTCTCTCTAAAGTTACTAAGATATTCTTAGTTGCCAAATCCAGTGATCTTTTCTCAGTCTTCATTTTCCTTGACCTCTTTTCAGCCTTTGATACAGTTGAGCACTCTCTCCTCTTTGACATTGTCTTCTCTTTAGGTTTTTGGACACTACCCTCTCCTAGTTTTCCTACTATCTGTCTCACTGCTCTTTTTCTGTATTCTGTGCTGTATCTTCCTCCAGATCAGGCCCTCAAACTGTACATATCCCTCAGGGTTCTGTCATAAGTTCTTTGCTCTATATATACTTCATTTGGTGATCTCATCAGCTCCCATGGATCTAACTATCTTCTCTATGCTGAGGATTCTCAGATCTACCTTGCTTGCTCCAATCTCTCTGTTGACTCTGGAATCTCCAACAGCTCCAACATCTTAAACTCAATATGTACAGAACAGAACTTAAACCCTCCCCCACTCCTACTTTTCCTATCACTGTAGATGATATCACCATTCTCCCAGTGTCTCAGGCTCATAATCTAGCAGTCATCCTGCATTCCTCAGTATCTTTCACTCCCAATGTCTAAGCTGCTGCCAAGACTTGATGGTTTCAACTTTGTATCATTTCTTGAATATGACCCTTTCTCTCCTCCGAAATTGCCACCATTATAGTACAAGCCCTCATCACCTCATGACTTTATTATTGCAAGAGCCATCTGGTGGGTTAAGCCTCTCCCTAATTCAATCCATTCTCCAGTCAGCCATTTAAGTGATTTTCTAAAATATAGATCTGATCATAACAGTCCCCCACCCCCACTGAATAAATTCCAATGGCTCCCTATTGCTTCCAGAAAAAAAAAACAACACCACCACAAAATGTTCTGTTTAGCATTAAAAATCCTTTATAACCTAGCCCCCTCCTACCTTTTCAGTCTCCTTATGCCTTATTTCCCAACACATACATACTCTTTAATCTAGTGACTGACTTTGTGACTGTTCCACAAACAAGATGTTTCATTTCTCTGCTCTGTGCATTATTTCTGGCTACTATCCCCCATTCCTGGAATGTTCCTCTCCTATTACTAACAACTGATTAATTCAAATACTGATTGATTGCTATCACAAAAATTCTGAGAAAAAAAAAGAATATCCAGGAAAAGAAAGTGGTCAACAGTAACAAATAAAGCACAAAAGCAAAGAAGGATTTAGACTGACAACACACTATCATATTTGTCACTATCAGAACTTTGAAGAGATCAGTTTCAGTTGGGGTGATGAGGCAAAAGATTGAGGAGTAAGAGGTGACAGAAAGAAAGCAGCATGTGTAACCAATATCCCAAAATTTGTTGTTTTTTTTTATTTTGGAGCACAAAATGAAATTTTGCCAACTCTCACTCAGATCTCCTGATTCATTCAACTGAATATTTTGACTTCTAGTTTTATATACAAAGATAATTTAATATGTATATGTTTCAGTTCCTCTAGTGCACCAATTTATTGGTGTTTGGAAACAGATCATATGATCATAGAGTTAGATCTGGAAGTGACTTCAGTGGCCAACTAATCCACACCCCTTCATTTTATTGATGGAGAAACTGAGGCCCAGGGAAAGAAAGAATCTAACTGGAGGTCACACAGGGAGTCAGAATCGGAGGTGGGATTTAAAGTAAGGTTCTTTTACTCTATAATTAGTGCTGTTTCCATTCCACACACAGAGTACCAACTGTAAAATGTATATTGTTGATTTAAAAATAGCAAAAGTAGGAGATGCACAGGATTAAGGGTTAATTTGTATTTTTATCTGTTTTTTGAGTTATCATGGCCAAAGAATGTATCAACTAGTGGCTAGTCTTCTAATAATGAGAAGCTATGTGCATAACTGGACTGGTCCTCAGGTAGAAAATATTTTTTAAACCCTCTTCTTTTTACCCACAAGTTCTTTAAGACATGTCCTTCAAGACTACTATGGGGGCTTAAAGATATTTAAAAAAAATACAATTATTATAGGGGCAAAGATGACATCTAAATAATTGCTATGCAAATCGAGGAGGGAAAAATTACATTCATTTCAAGGAATATGAGAAGCTTTGTGAAGGAGGCTTTTATGAGAGAAATTGAAGGAGAAGAGTATTTTATTAGGTAGAAATGTAGAGGGAGTATATTGTAGTTATGATGAATTCTCCAAGGCAAGAACATATATGATGGTTTTGAGAACAGTTAATAGAACAGTTTGAGTAAAGGGTAGTAGTGAACATAAAGACTGGAAAGGAAGATGGCAGTAAGATTAAGATTGGTTTTCAATGCCAAACTAAAAGATTTGTATTTTACCCATAGTCAGTGGGCAGCTACTAAGAGTTTTTATCAAGGGGATGGTGAAGTCAGACTTGTGTATTAAAAAAGACTCTTTGGCAGCTGTATGGAAGATGCAGTACAGAGAGGAAGGAGACTTGAAACAGTAAGACTATTTAATTCCAGTTGGAAAGGACACTAGAAACCATCTAGTCCCTCCCATAACCTATTTAGAGTTTAAGTAGTTAAGTCCCATAGAGTTTAAATGACTTATTCAATATTACTCCTAATTTGTTGCAAAACTGGGAATAGAACCAAGTTTTCTAGATTCAAGTTCACTTCTATTAGATTAGTAATAAAATTTGGGCAAGAAATAAATAGAACTTGAATCCATTAAAACATAAATTTGGAAATGGGTTGTGAAACCTTCTATCATGAAAGAAAAGAAAAGAAAAACACTGAAAGTATATATATATGTATATATATATATACATATACATACATACATACATACACATATATCCTGAATGCTACAGGAGAAAGGAGAAAAAATACTATTTTTTCAAAGCTCACTAACTTCCACATTATATATACACCAGAGTACTGACAGAGTGACCTCATGTTTCTTTTTTTAAAATAATTTATTTATTTTTAGTTTTCAACATTCACTTCCACAAATTTTGAGTTTTAAATTCCCACCCTCTCTCTCTTCCCTCCCCCCAAGGCAGTGTGCAATTTGGTATAGGATCTACTTATGCATTCATATAAAACAGATTTTCACATTAGTGATGATGTAAAGAATTAAAACTGATGTGAGGAACCAAGAGAAAGAAGAAACAAAACAACAAAAGAAAAGGAGAGCAAATAGTATGCTTCCATCTTCATTCAGACTCCAAAGTTATTTCTGTGGATGGGAATAGCATTTTCCATTGTGAGTATTTTAGAGTTGTCTAAGATATTTGAATTGCTGAGAAGAGCTAAGTCTATCAAAGTCAGTCATCACACAATGTGACTATTACTGTGTACAGTGTTCTGATTGTGCTAATTTCACTCAAGATCAGTTCATATAAGTCTTTCCAGGTGTTAAAACAACATATTGTAGGATTCTGGTTTTTAATCCACTCTGCTCTCATCTTCCATTTTTTAGGAGAATTCATCCCATTCACATTCACAGTTATGATTACTATCTGTGTCTTTCTTCCATCCTATTTCCCCTCTGATTATGCTTTTCTCTCTCTTTTCTCCCTTTCCCTTCTCACTAGAGTTTTACTTTCAAACACCACCTCCTTCAGTCTCCCTTCCCTTCTATCAGTCCCCTCCCTTTTCTTCCCATTTACCCTTGCTACTTCTTTCCTCCCTTTTACACATCCTCTCCCTTTCTCACCCTTTTCCCTTACCATATCTAACTTTTCTAAAATTCTATTCACTCTTTAACTTCTTTCTTGTTTCTTTTATGGTTATATTTATCTAGGTCAGAGAGGGGGAGATTGAGGTTCCCCACTAAGATAGGTTTGTTGTCTGTTTCTTCCTGTGACTTCCATAATTTCCTTTCTAAGAGTTGGGATGCTATACCACTTGGTGCCTATATGTTTAGTAATGATATTGCTTCAATGTCTATGGTGCCTTTCAGCAAGATGTAGTTTATTTCTTCCTTGTCTCTTTTAATTAGATCTATTTTTTGCTTTTGATTTGTCTGTGATCAGGATTGCTATCCCTGCTTTTTTTTTTTTACTTCAGCTGAAGCATAATATATTCTACTCCAGTTTTTTTTTACCTTTAACCTGTGTGTATCCCTCTGTTTCAAATGTTTTTTCTTGTAAACAAATGTATTGTAGAATTATGCTTTTCAATCCATTCTGCTATATGTTTCCATTTTATGGAAGGTTCTTCACATTCACAGTTATGATTACTATCTGTGTCTTTCTCTCCATCCTATCCTCACCTCCCCCCATTTATGCTTTTCTTTCTCCTTTTCTCTCTTTCCCTCCTCACTAGAGTTTTGCTTTTGACCACCACCTCCCTGAATCTGCTCTCCCTTCTATCTGTCCCCTTTCTTTCCTTTCCCTTTTCCTTTACTACTTCTTCTCTCCTTTCTATCCCCCCTTCCTTTTTCTTTCCCCTTTCCCCTCCTACTGCTTATATGGCAAGGTAGATTTCTATACTTCACTGAGTATGTTATTCTCTCCTTGAGCCAAATCTGATGAGAATAAAGTTCAAACAATGCTCATCTCTCTCCCTTCTTTCCCTCTACTGTAATATGTCTTTGTGCCTCTTCATGTGATGTAATTTACCCTTTTCTGCCTCTTCCTTTCTCTTCTCCCATTAAAGTTCCTTTTCACCACCTTATTAGTTTTTTTTTCATCAATACATCAAAGTCAGCCTAAACCCACCCCCTCTGTCTAGGTATATCCTTTCTAAATGTCATAATAAAGACACAGTTCTGAAGAATTAAAATTATCATCTTCCCATGAAGGGATGTAAATAGTTTCCCTGTGTTGAATAATGATTTTCCCCCTTTCCTGTCTACCTTTTTATGCCTCTCTTGAGTCTTATATTTGAAGATAAAATTTCTGTTGAGCTCTGGTCTTTCCATCAGGAAGATTTGGAAGTCTCCTATTTTGTTGAGTGTCCACTTCCTCCCCTGAAAGATTATGTTCAATTTTACTGAGTAGTTGACCCTTGGTTGTAATCCAAGCTCCTTTGCTTTACAGCATATAATATTCCAAGCCCTCAAATCTTTTAATGGAGAAGCTGCAAGGTCCTGTGTAATCTTGATTGCAGTTCCATTATATTTAAATTGTTTCTTTCTGGCTGCTTGTAGTATTTTCTTTTTGACCTGGTAATTTTGGAATTTGGCTACAATATTCCTTGGTGTTTTAATTTGGGATCTCTTTCATGAGGTGATCAGTGGATTCTTTTGATGACTATTTACCTTTTGGTTCTAGGACCTCAGGGTACTTTTCCTTAATGATTTCCTGAAAGGTGCTGTCCAGGCTATCTTTTTTTTTTTTCATCATGGTTTTCAGGTAGACCAATAATTTAAAATTGTCTCTCTTGGATCTATTTTCCAGGTCAGTTGTTTTACCAATGAGATGTTTTACATTTTCTTCTATTTTTTCCACTTTTGTTTCTGTTTGACTTATTCTTGATATCACATAGAGTCATAACCTTCCACTTGCCCAATTCTAATTTTTAAGGAATTGTTTCCTTCTATTAGATCTTGTACCTCCTATTCAATTGGACCCATTTCATTTTTTAAGGAGTTTTTTTTCTTCAGTGAGTTTTTGTGCCTCCTTTTCAATTTGACCAATTTTACTTTTTAAGGGGTTTATTTCTTTAGTATACTTTTTTTTTTTTACATTTGGCCAGTTGTATTTTTAAGGACTTGTTTTCTCCAGTGTATTTTTTCCCATTTGGCCAATTGAATATTTTAATGACTTGTTTTCTTTCTTTCTTTCTTTTAAATTTTTATTTTTAGGCAATTGGGGTTAAGTGACTTGCCCAGGGTCACACAGCTAGTAAGTGTCAAGTGTTTGGTTTGAGGCCAGATTTAAACTCAGGTCCTCCTGACTTCAGGGCCAGTGATCTATCCACTGCACCATCTAGCTGCCCCAACTTGTTTTCTACAATGAATTTTTGTCCTTCCTTTTCCAAGCTATTGACTATCTCTTGAATCCCTCTCATTTCTTTTCCTAATTTTTCTTCTACCTTTCTTATTTGACTTTTAAAATCCTTCTTGAGCTCTTCCAAGGAGGTTTTTTTGGGCTTGAGACCAATTCATAATCCCCTTCAAGATTTCAGAGGTGGATATATTGACAATGTTGTCCTCTCCTGAATGTGTTCTGTGATCTTCCCTGTTCCCATAATAAGAATCTATGGTCATTGTCCTTTTTTTCTGCTTTCTGCTCATGGTGTTTGTCTGTTTCCTGACTTTTAAAGTTAAGCTTTCCTGCTGGAGCACAGGGGTCACTGATCCAAGCTTCTTGTGCTGGGATCCCGGAACCTGGTCACTGGCTTTGTGTGCTGGTGCCTTAAGTGCTGGCAGCTAGAGGTTGTAGGAGTCTGGCAGCTTACCTGGTGCTGAGCTAGGGTCTGCAGCACTGAAGCTCTTGGGGTGGGGATGTGGAGTCTGACACTTTAAGACACCTGCTCACCCAGGCTTTTTTAATGTACTGGAATGTTTGTCTGCTGGAGGATGTCTACCAGCCCGGAGTTGTGCTGAAGCACCAGGAGATTTGGCTGCTGCAGAAGACCAGTACACATGTTGGTTTTCTGAGCTGGTGTTTAGCAGTTCCCTTGCCTGTGCTGAGGTGCTCATGGTGTCCTGATGTTTGTGCCTGCCTGCTCTACCACCCTGGAGTTTAGGATCTCCCCCTGGTTTGCTGATCTGGGGCTTGCCACTGGCTTGCTGGGATACTTCAAGTCCCTGTACTGCTCCCCCTCCACAGAGTGAGAGGGTCCTTTCTTGTTAATACCCCAAGTTTCCTGGGCTACAAGACTGCTGCACCCCATCTTTTCATTGGATGATATTTTCTGGGCTTTCAGAAGTCAATAAGGGAGAGTGAGAGTGACTTACTTCTTACTCCACCATCTTGGCTCTGAAAGTCTTGATCTCATTTTTCTAACTAAGAGAGATTTATAAGGCATATGAGTTTCATAATTTCTATTTGCAGAACCCACTTTTAGAATTAAAAACTTTGTAACCCCCTAGATGTAACCCCAGTCTCAAAGCCAATTGCTATGGGACTCTTCTTATTGATGGAGATTAATACCTTATGTCTGGGTGAGGGATTAGACAGTGTTGGCAAGACTGGGAGAGAACTTTAGTCTCTTCAGTCATCTTTGAGTCTTCTTTGAGTCCTTTTTCAGCTTTTGAGTTTTGAGTCTGCTTCCAGTCTTTGTTGAACTGTTTCAGTCTTTGCAGTGTATTTGGGCACATCTGGATTCTAGAGGGAGGAAGCCAGGTGACCCAGTGAATAGAGTGTGGGCCTGGAGTCAGAAATACCTGAGTTCAAATCTAGTCTCAGATACTTAGACACTAGCTGTGTGACTCTGAGCAAGTTAATTAACCTCTATTTGCCTTACTCCACTGGAAAAGGAAATAACAAAGCACTTCAGAATCTTTGCCAAGAAAACTTCATGGAAAGTATTATCATGGTGCAGCTAGGTGGCACAGTGGATAGAGCACCAGCCTTGAAGTCAGGAGGACCTGAGTTCAAATCCAGCCTCAGACCAAACTATTAACCCTTACTAGCTCTGTGACCCTAGGCAAGTCACTTAACCACAATTGCCTAAAAAAAAAAAAAAGAAAAAAAAAAGAAAGAATTATCATGCTATGGTCCATAGGGTCATGAAACATTGGACCCAACTGAACAACAACAAAACAACCAAAATTTTAGAGACAAGATAGAATATGCCAAACCCACATCAGGTTGTTGAAAGAAAAGAATATTTTAAAAAAGCTGAATTGATCAGAGCTGCCAGTCTCCATCATGTCCCTGTCTCCAACTTGCTACACTAGAAGCTTTTGGTGGAGTACTTTCCCTTGGATGAGGTCTGTCTGAGGTGAATTAGTTCACTCCCAATAGGAGAGCTCCTTCACTCTGTATTGTCTGTTATATATTCTCCTATGTATGTTTTCTTGGACTTCTGTTTTGCTACTGAATTAGATAAATGGTTTTCTTGGCTACGTGTGTCCTTTGTATGTTGACTCTGTGTGTTCCCTATGGAACTAGCATGTGATGGAAAACAGATCAAGCCTTGAACATATAGCTTGGGATCTTTATCTTTCTCTAATAATGAAAAGCAATCTGAATTTAGCTTGACACTAATCATATTCCTTAGACTAGCAATATTTAAATGAACAGATATATAATTCTAGCCTTATACCCCTGTCTCTGTGGAGAGGAGAATGGTGGCCTCTGTCCCCAACTTTTCCTCCTCCTGGTAGGAATTCAAATCTCCCTTGGAGAGTGGTGGGAGAAGAGGTTAGAGATAAATACTCTTCCTCCCTTTAAGCCATACAATGATGCCCTCATACCACATGTTGGTGACAACTACATAGAGATAGAAAAAAAGACTAATTGAATATCACGTCTCTAACCCTTGAAATCCTTTTTTTTTTTCAAAATGGGCTAGCCATTTCCTTTTGCTAAGAAGTGGCTTTTTTTTTCTTTTAGATCAGTACATAAAAATTCTAGCCTTTTAGGCCATAAATGCACTTGACAAAGAGGTGGGTTGACTGCACTGACTCACTTCGAAGGACTATGAAGTACAAACTTTCCTCATTAACTGTAAGAAGTTCTTCCTTGGTAAGCTATATAAACGGGTGAGCATTGGCACTATAAATGTGGACCCTTGTGTAGTGTGGCAGCTTTGTTTCCTGTACAGCATTTATAAAGGGATTGTGACTTACTGTTATCCTTCTGGCCATATTAAGGGATTGTAGCTTTTAGTAGTACCCTCCAGGTGATGAAAAAAGGAATTTTAACTTACAGATCCCCCATCTAGGCTGCAAAAAACTTATTTTTCCTTTCCTCTACAGAAGCACTTTCTCTAGCTCTAGTCTTTCTTACATGCACAGATTTATGTATTTCAGACACTCAGTCTCCTTAACAACCACATGCTGCTTTGTAGAGACAAAGTATAAGAATTTACCTGAGGAAATATGGATTCTAATCTTGGCTGGGTGGCTAACTAGCTACGTGGTATAGTACAAATAATATTGGAGTTGGAATCAGAAGGACGTGAGTTTGAATCTTTCCTCAGAGACATACCAGCTGTATGACTCTAGAAAAGTCACTTAACTTCTCTCAGTCTAATTTTCACCATTTGCAAAACAGGGACAATAGAGGCATCTTCTTCCCAAAGTTGTTGTGGGGATCAATTGACATTATATATGTGAACAATTTTGCAAAACTTAAAGCACTATAATAGAAGTTGGTAATTGGAGGGCAGAGCCAAGATGGCAGAGGGAAAGCAGTGACTGTCTTGAGCTTTCTCCCAAAGCCCTCCAAAATACCTAAAAAAATGGCTCTAAACAAGTTCTAAAGCAGCAGCACCCACAAAAAGACGGAGTGAAACAAATTTCCAGCCAAAGACAGCCTGGATGGTTGATCAGAAAGGTATATCGTCCTGGGCGTGGAGAGGAGCGCAGTTTAGCATGGGCACACAGGTGTCAGCGAACCTTGAGCAGGCCTCAGAGGACTGAACTGTGGGCAGCTGTGGCAGTTTCCAGACTTCTCAACCCCTGAATGCCAAAGACAACTTAGAAGGTCAGTGGGAAAAGTCTGTGACAGCAGTGAGAGAAGGAGCTAGGTCTCAGCCACAAGTCTCAAGCGTGGCCTGGGGCTGTGGCTTTTTCCTGAGCTTCTGGCCCACAGACTGAAGGGGAATCCAGTGGCTGATCAGAGGGGAGTTGCAGGGATCTCTTTGCCAGTGCTGAGGCAGGAATCTCTTGCTTTACTGGTCCTTGGATCTGGGTCACAGTTCTGAGGGGCAGTCCTGGGGCGAGGAGGAACGCTGGTGCGGTGGAGAAGAAACACCTTCCCCTTATCATATGACCTTGGAAGAACTGAAAATTTGCGGGTCCCTAGAAGTACCTCTGAAAACAGCTGTGCAAACCCTCAAAGTTTGGGACAGTACACTCTTCATATTGGAAGCAGACTTTTACCTCAACAAAGAGTTTAAAACTCAAGTAATTGGCCGGGATCATGAGTAAGCAGCGCAAAAAGAATCAGACTATATTATCTTACTTTGGTGACAAAGAAGATGAAAACATACAACCAGAAGAAGACAAAAAAGCCAAAGCTCCTATATCCAAAGACTCCAAGAAAAATATGAATCCATCCCAGGCCTTGGAAGAGCTCAAAAGGGATTTTGAGAAGCAAGTAAGAGAAGTAGAGGAAAAACTGAGAGTGATGGAAGAAAATCATGAAAAAAAAGTCAACAGCTTGCTAAAGGAGACCCCCAAAAAAATGAAGAAAATAACACCTTAAAAAATAGCCTAACCCAAATGGCAAAAGAGGTCCAAAAAGCCAATGAGGAGAGGAATACCCTAAAAAGCAAAATTGGCCAAATGGAAAAGGAAGTCCAAAAGATTGCTGAAGAAAATACTTCCTTAAAAATTACAATAGAGCAATTAGAAGCTAGTGACTTTATGAGAAATCAAGACACTGTAAAACAAATCCAAAAGGATGAAAAATTGGAAAACAACTTGAAATATCTCATTAGAAAAACAACTGACCTGGAAAATAGATCCAGGAGAGAGAATTTAAAAATTATTGGACTATCTGAAAGCCATGATCAAAAAAAGAGCCTAGGCATCATCTTTCAAGAAATTATCAAGGAAAACTGTCCTGATATTTTAGAACCAGAGGGCAAAATAGAAATTGAAAGAATCCACCAATCTCCTCCTGAAAGAGATCCCCAAAGGAAAACTCCTAGGGATATTGTAGCCAAATTCCAGAGTTCCCAGGTCAAGGAGAAAATATTACAAGCATCCAGAAAGAAACAATTCAAGTATTGTGAAAACACAATCAAGATAACACAAGATTTAGCTGCTTCTACATTAAGGGACCGCAGGGCATGAAATATAATATTCCGGAGAGCAAAGGAGGTAGGATTACAACCAAGAATCACCTACCCGTAAAACTGAGTATAATCCTGCAGGGGAAAAAATGGTCATTCAGTGAAATAGAGGACTTTCAAGCATTCTTGATAAAAAGACCAGAGTTGAATAGAAAATTTGATTTTCAAATATAAGACTCCAGTGGAACATGGAGAGGTAAACAGGCAACAGAAAATCATAAGAGACTTATTAAGGTTGAACTGTTTACATTCCTGCATGGAAAGATGATATTTGTAACTCATTAGACCTTTTACAGTATTAGGGTAGTTGGAGGGGAAAAAATATATGTATTTATATATAGATATAGGTAGGTAGAGGGCACAGGGTGAGTTGAAAATGAAGGTGTCATATCTGGAGAATAAATTTAAGGGCTGAGAGAGGAATATACTAGGAGAAGGAGAAAGGGAAAGGTAGAAAGGGGTAAATTATCCCACAAAAAAAAAAAACAGAAAAGAAAGTCTCTTACAGTGGAGGGGAAATGTGGGAAGGTGAGAGGGAATGAGTGAACCTTATGCTCATAGGATTTGACTTAAGGAGGGAATAACATACACACTCAATTGGGTGTGGAAATCTGTCTTACCCTACAGGAAAATGGGGGAGGGGAAGAGGACAAGAGAATAGGTGAATGATAGAGAGGGGGGCAGATTGGGAAAGGGAGGAATCAGAAGCAAATACTTCTGAGGTGGGACAGGGTCAAAAGAAAGAATAGAATAAATTGGGGAGCTGGATAGGATTAAGGGAAATAGAGTTAGTTTTTCACCGCATGTCTACTACGGAAATGTTTTGCATAACTGCACATATATAACCTATATTTAGTTGCTTGCCTTATCAATGAGGGTGGGTGGGGAGGGAGGAAGGGAGAAAATTTGGAACCCAAAGTTTTAAAAACACATGTTTAAAAAAATATTTTCACATGCAACTGGGAAATAAGAAATACAGGAAATGGGTTACAGAAATCCATCCTGCCCTATAGGAAAATTAAAGGAGAAGGGGATAAGAGAAGGGGGGAAAGAGAGAAGGGAAGGCAGACTAGGGGAAGGTGTATTTAGAATGCATGCCATCTTGGGGTGGGGGGAGGGGCAAGATGGGGTGAAAATTTGGAACTCAAAATCTTGTGGAAGTAAATGTTGAAAACAAAAAAAAAATAAATTACCATGAAAACAAAGGAAAAAAAGAAGAGGGTGGGGAGAGAAGGGGTTAGAAATCAGTTATATACAGGATAGATAAGAAATAATCAACAGAGGCAAGGCAGCAGAATGGTTGGGGAAGGCTTCTAGTGAAAAAAAATGGGATTTTAATTGTGTCCTAAAAGAATCCAGGGAGGTCGGTAGTCACAGAGGAGAAGGTCAAACAGTTTAGGAATGGGGGACAGCAAGACAGAACGTCCAGAACTGAAAAATGAAGCATCTTGTTCATGTAACATCCAAGAGGCCAATATTATGGGTTCGAAGAGTATCAGGCAATAAGATATAAGAAGACTAAAGCTAGGAGGGGGCTCTGCTATTAAAGGGCTTTGATTGCCAAACAGAAAAAAGAAAAAAAGGAAAAAATTGCTTTGTGTTACTTTTTATCTATTTATATTTATTTGCATATATGTTATATTTGTTATATATATATGTTATATTTTATGTTATACCATGCACCTACAAATAATCTCCTTGATGTCAAAAAAGGTATTTGCATATTTTGCAGCCAGCACAGAGCCTCACATACAATAGGTACTTAATAAATGTTAGATGAATTGAAATGGATTTTGCATAATTCTATAGTTTCCCCTCAGTAATTTTATTATGAGTATAGAGCTAAATCCATAAATTAATTTAAGCAACATTATTAATTTTATTATATTGGCCTGACCTAATCATGAACAATATATACCTTTTGCAGTTGTTTTTATATGTCCTAAATCAACCTCAAGAGGCTAGCACCTAGATATTTTATGCATATTTCAGTTATTTTAAATGGAATTTGTTTACTTCTAGTTTTTGTTTGTACTAGATAGAACTATTAAGATTTTGTGGAATTACTGAAGCTATTAATTGTCTCAATTAACTTTTTTTTACTGGTTCCTTGTTTTTTTTTTTTAGATAAATTGTGTCATCTAAAAAAATAGATGGTGGTAATTATAATAGTGGTGTTGTTGATGATGATGATGAGGATGATGTTATATGAGGAACGTCTTTTAAACTCAATATTACCCTTTGCTTTCTGACAAATAGGTTTAGTAGTACCCCACCCCTCTGGATCATACATTTGGAGGTGGAAAAGACCTCAGAGTCAATCTAGTTCAATTAATACCCACATTTTATAGCTAATGAAGCTGAAATATAGAGAGGTAGAGGGTTTTCCCAAGATCACACAGATAGTGGGAAGCAGAATTGGGATTCAAGCACAGATTTTCTGATCCCTTCACCAGTGTTCTTTTTATAATATCTAATGATGTAATTTGCAATATGGTTGTGAGTACGAGATAAAAGAATTGATAAATGTTTATAAACTATTGAACAAATTGCAAAAGGTAAATGCAATATTCAACTTACATAAACTTCTAAAATGAAATAATTAAAAGTAGGAAGAAGTATAACCATGACCACAAAAATAAAAATGGAAAGAATTTAGATTTAGGAACCAAGTAAGCCATTGGGAACAGATGAGATAAGAAATTTATGGGGGAAAGAGGCTTCAAAGGTCATCAAGTCCAATGTTCTCATTTTTCAGATGAGGAAACTGAAGACCAATGAGGTTAAGTGAGTTGCTAAAGGTCATATTGATAGTAAAAGTCTGAGTGGGAATTTGAATGCTTGTCCTGTGATTTCCAGTTCAAAGATCTTTCTATTACATCATGCTCATTAAAGAGAGAAAAGATCAAGTTCCAGGATAGAGCATTGGGAGACACTCATGCTTAGTAGATAGGAAATACTGCAAAGGAGATTGAGAAAGAAGAGTCAAATAGAAAAGAACCAAAAATGAAGAATGTCACAAAAGCTAAGGAAGAGAGAATGTCCAAAGGGAAGAGCTGGTCAACAGTGTCAAAAAAAAAACTGTAGCAATATCAAGAGGCTGAAATACAGTTAGCTGGACCTTGTAGGATCAGTAAGGTTTTAATAATAATGATAATAATAATAAATTAAATAAAAATAAAGAAGTAATTAATAATTATTGATAAAATAATATAATTTAACAAAATATATTTAATAACATTAAAATTATTATTAAAACATAGCACTTCAAGGTTTCAAAGTACTTTAGAAATATTATCAGATTTTATCCTAACAACAGCCCTGGGACGTTGGTGCTATTATTATCCTTATTTTGCAGAGGAGGAAATAGGTGAACAGAGGTCAAGTGAATTGCCCAAAGCTAATAAATATTTAAGGCTGATTTGAACTCAGTTCTTCCTGTTCTGAGGGCCAGGACTCTTTTCACTATGCACATAGCTGCTTCAAGAAGGTTAGGAAAATGTGTGTCTAGTATCCCAAGAGGAAGTATCATTGTTAGCAAATGTGTAGAAGCTAGGAAGTACAGGTCTTATTCAGAGTCCCTGGATCAGTCCAATTTGAATGAAGCATCAGGTTTCTATAGTGGAAGAATGAGAAATAAGACTGAAATAATAGGCTGGGGACAGACAATAGAGGGCTTTGAAGCCAGATTGAAGAGTATGAATGTTGTTGAATAAAAAAATAGAGAATAATTGAGTAAGAATTTTATTATTATTATTATTATTATTAATGAAGTGATGTTCATTTGGTATTTCTGTTTTGGAATATTTTGCACAAAAGGAGAATTTTGGGGGTCTTTATATGAACATGGGATTAATTCAATAACCATAATGATAACTAAAGTTTATTCAGAGATTTCAGTTTTGCCAAGCTTTCTCACATACATTATGTCATTTGAACTTCATAATAACTCTGCAGAACAAGGATTATAAATATTATCCTTATTTCACAGATGAAGAATGAGAAGCTTAGAGCAAGGCAGTGATTTTCCCATGGTCACAAAGCAAGTAAATGTTAGAAGTGGGATTCAAATCCATGCTGTGTTGGTTCCAAGTTTAATGTTCTTTTTATCATGTTACACTGTGGTCAAGTAGGGATTCTTAACCTTGTCTGTGTCTTGGAACCTGTTTGTAGTCTGATGAAATCTATGGACTTCTTTTCAAAATAATGTTGTTGTTTTTTGTTGTTGTTTTTATTTTCTATTTTTTGGCAAGGCAATTGGGGTTAAGTGACTTGCTCAGGGTCATAGAGCTAGTAAGTGTCAAGTGTTTGGTCTGAGACTGGATTTGAGCTCAGGTCCTCCTGACTTCAGGGCCAGTGCACCATCCACTGCACCACCTAGCTGCCCCCTCAAAAGAATGTTTTTAAATGCATAACCAAATATATAAAATTATAAAAACAGCTAGGTGATTTAGTGGATATTGTACTAGAGCTGGCATCAGAAAGACCTGAGTTGAAATCTCTCTCAGATGCTTACTAGCTGTATGACCCTGGGCAAGTCACTTTATTTCTGTCTGCTTTAATTTGCTCATCAGTAAAATGGGGATACAATAATACACTTTCTTCACCTGGTTGTCTTGAGGATCAAATGAGATTATTGTAAACTGCATAGTAAACTTTAAAACTTGATATAAATTTTAAGCATTACTATAAAGGAAACCAAATATATTAAAATAAAATTGCTGAGTATGATACTTACCTGGAATTCCTATTACTTGGGAGGCTAACACTAGTGGATCTCTTGAGCTTGGAATTTTCAGATGCAGTGTATTACGTCAATTGGTTGTTCACAATGAGTTCAACATTAATATCGTGTGCACCTGGGCCAACAGTTAGGGAGGAGTTTGCATAAGGAAGAGAAAAGTTGTCCAGACAAGCGCCTCCAAAATCCTGTGTTAGTCAGAGTGGGACCAGGCCCATAAGCAGTACCTGAGCTTTCAGCCTGGGCCACATAGAGAGATCTAGTCTTAAAAAAATTGAAAAAAAAGGAAATGGAAAAGAAGAGAAAAACATATGAGAGAAGAGGAGAAGAGTAAAGAAGAGAAGAGAGAAATCATCAAATTGTTAAAAAAAAAAAGTTCACGGACCCCCTTAAATCTGTCCCCATACTCTTCAAGGATCTTTGGACGTCAGATTAAGATTACTTTGTAAAAGCAATGCATATAAGTTACTGATGAGTTTCATTCTTAAATTATTGTCAAATTGTGTATCTGATGATGGTAAATATATTTTCATATTCTCCTTCATGGATTTAGAGAATCAAATAAACATTAACAGTAAAATTCAAGTAAAGAGATTAAGTGAACCCAGGTTCACTCCTGTTGGAGCTTTCCAAAGAAAAGTGGCTAAAAAAGTAGGACAGATCTACCAAGTTAGGTAAAATAGAAACATCCTCCTATCTTCATTTGTGTAAAACCTATAATTTCAAGTAATTCATTTAATGGATTTGATAGAAAAACCAAAAAAAAAATATACCCTCACACTAAATGTTGTGAAATTCCACAAAAGAGATGATCCATTCATTTTTATAGGATCAAGTAGCATATAGGAAAGATCTCAAGGCATATTATTTACTTAACAGACTTCAAACTAATTTTGTATTACCAAGGTTAGCCCTTAAAATTGTCTTTGAAACACAGAAGCACATCTTTCGTGAAAAATTGTCCTTCCTATGAAAATGATGAGATGATCAACTGTTCTTATTCTACTTTTTTAAAGTTTTGTTGTGACTTTTCTTCTTCACATAAGATATTTCCAGATATGCACCCATTTCCCAAAAAGCTTTCCTTTGTAAAAATGAAAAACAGTTAAGCAAATCCAGCAGACATGGTAATATATATGTAATGTTGTTGTTATTGTTCAGTTGTTTCAATTGTGTCCTACTCTTTGTGACCCTTTTCAGGTTTTCTTGTCAGAGATACTGGAGTGGTTAGACAATTTCTTTACTGATCATTTTACAAATTAGGAAACTGAGGCAAACAGGGTTAAATGACTTGCCCAGAATTACAAAGCTAGTAAGTATCTGAGGCCAGATTTGAACTCAGGTCTTCCTGCTTCCAGGCCCATCACTCTATCCTGTATAGCTGCACTATATCAACATTATGTATCTGTACTTCCCCACCCCTCCAATAAATAGGAGATATATTTTCTTATCTCTTCTGTAAGGACAACCTTGGTCATTCATAACATGTAGCTTCATTTTATTACGCTTTCCATTAATATTGTTGTGATGATTTTAGATGCGATCCCAGTCTGAAAGAAAATTGATGTGGAACTCTCCTTATTGGTGGAAATCATTTTCTCATATCTGTGTTGGGGATGGTGCAAAATTGGTTGGAATAGGAGAACATTTCAATCTCTTTAGTTTTCTTTGTTTCCCTTTTAAAAATTAGTTTATTTAGTTTTAGTCTTCAATATTCACTTCCATAAGATTTTGGTTTCAAATTTTCTTCCTCTCCCTTCCCACCCTCCCCAAGATGGCATGAAATTGGATATAGGCTTTACCTATACATTCATATTAAATGTATTTTCACATTAGTCATATTGTATAGAAGAATTAGACCCAATGGAAGGAATGATGAGAAAGAAGAAACAAAACAAAACAAAACAACAACAAAAAGAGAGAGCAAATAATATGCTTCCATCTGTATTCAGACTCCATATGTGAATTGGACAGCATTTTCCATCATGAGTCTTTTGGAGATGTCTTAGATCCTTGCATTGATGGGAAGAGGTAAGTCTATCAAAGTTAGTCGTAGTACAGTGTGGCTGTTACTCTGTACAATGTTCTCCTGGTTTTGTTCACTTCACTCAGCATCAGTTCATATAAGACTTTCCAGGTTTTTTCTGAAGTCCTCCAGTTCATCATTTCTTATAGCACAATAGTATTCCATTACATTCATATACCAAAACTTGTTTAGCCATTCCACAATTGATGGGCATACCGTCAATTTCAAATTCTTGGCCGCTACAAAAAGAGCTGCTATAAACATTTTTTGTACATGTGAATCCTTTTCCAAATTTTTATGGTTGTTTTGGGATACAGACCTAGAAGTGGTATTACTGGTTCAAAAGGTATGCATATTTTTTTATCCCTTTGGGCATAGTTCCAAATTGCTCTCCAGAATGGTTAGATCAGTTCCCAGGTCTACCAAAAATGCATTGGTGTTCCAATTTTCCCACATCTTCACCAACATTTATCATTTTGCTGTTTTGTCATGTTAGCCAATCTGATAAGTATGGTGTGGTACCTCAGAATTGTTTTGATTTGCATTTCTCTAATCAATAGTGATTTAAAGCATTTTTCATATGCCTACAAGTAGCTTTAATTTCTTCATCTGAAAACTGAATGTTCATATCCTTTGACCATTTATCAATTGGGGAATAACTTGAATTTTTATAAATTTGACTCAGTTCTCTATATATTTTAGAAATGAGGCCTTTATCAGAGACACTGGCTATAAAAAATTGTTTCCCAGCTTTCTGCTTTCCTTCTACTCTTGGATGCACTGGCTTTGTTTGTGCAAAACAAGGTTTCAATATAATATAATGAAAATCATCCATTTTGCATTTCATAATGTTCTCTACCTCTTGTTTGGTTATAAATTCTCCCCTTCTCTATAAATATGACAGGTAATCTATTCCTCGCTCTCCTATTTTGCTTATAGTATCAGCCTTTGTATCTAAATCATGTACCTTTCGAATTTATCTTGGTATGTGGTGTAAGATGTTAGTCTAAGACTAATTTCTGCCATACTATGTTCCAGTTTTCCCAGCAGTTTTTGTTAAATAGTGAGTTCTTATCCCAGAACCTGGAGTCTTTAGATTTATCAAATAATAGATTACTATAGTCATTGACTGTTCTGTCTTGCATACCTAACTTATTTTACAGATCCACCACTCTATTTCTTATCCAGTACCAAGTAGTTTTGATGATTGTTGCATTATAATACAATTTAAGATCTGGAACAATTAAACCACTTTCCTTTGTGTTTCTTTTCAATCATTCTCTTGATATTCTGGGCCTTTTGTTCTTGCTGATGGTTTTAGATAGATGCTACTTATCATTTTAAGGAAGACTTCATTTATTCCTATGCTGTCTAGTGTTTTTAATGGTAATGGTGGTTGTATTTTGTCAAGTGCTTTTTTCTGCATCTATTGAGATAATCATATGATTTCTGTTAGCTTTGTTGTTGATATGGTCAATTATGCTGATAGTTTTCCTAATATTGAACCAGCCCTGCATTCCTACTATAAATCTTACCTGGTCATAGTGTATTATCCTCAAGATAAGTTGCTGTAATCTCTTCATTAATATTTATAATTATTGTTTTAATTTCCTCTTCTTTGGTGGTGAATTCACCTTTTTCAATTTTGATACTGGTAATTTAGTTTTCTTCTTTCTTTGTTAAAATCAAATTAACCAAAGATTTATCTATTTTATTGTTTTTTTTATTAATCCAGCTCTTAGTTTTATTTATTAGTTCAGTACTTTTCTTAATTTCAATTTTATTAATTTCTCCTTTGGTTTTCAGAATTTCTAATTCAGCATTTAATTGGGGGTTTTTAATTTTTTCTTTTTTCTAGCTTTTTTAGTTGCATGTCTAATTCATTGATCTCCTCTTTCTATTTTATTAATGTAAGCATTGAAAGATATAAAACTTGCCCTAAGAACTGCTTTGGCTACATCACATAAGTTTTGGTACATTGTCTCATCATTGTCATTCTCTTGAAGTTATTGATTGTTTCTATGATTTGTTTCTTAAACTACTCATTATTTAGGATTAGATTATTTAGTTTCCAATTAATTTTTAGTCTATCTTTCCATGGCTCTTTATTACATGTAATCCTGATGGAGCACAAGGGGCAATGACCCAAGCTTCTTGTGCTGGGGCAAGGGACCAAGCCCCTGACTTTGTATGCTGGGGCCTCAGGTGCTGGCAGCTGGAGGCTGTAAGGGCCTAGCAGCTCACCTGCTGCTGAGATAGGGTTAGCAACACTGAAGCTTTTGGGATCAAAGGGTATCTGGCCCCTGGAGCTGGCTGCTCTGAAGCACCAGAAGGTTTGATTGCTGGAGTCTACTGGTTCCCCTGCCTGTGCCAAGGCACTTGGGGCAGGGGGTGGTCCTGGTGTTGGTGCTTGCCTGCTCCACCACCCTGAGGCTCAGCGTCTCCCACTGGTTTGCTGAGGTGGGGGTTGCTGACTTGCTGGGACACCTCCCGTCCTGCTCCCCTCCACCGGTGTGAGAGGGACATTTCTCATCACTCCCCTAAGATTCCTGGGTAAAAAGACTGCTGCACCCAATCTTTTTGCTGGCTCAGCTGTTCCAAGGTTTTTCTTGGGCTGATATTTTCTGGGTTTTTAAAGGTCAGTAAAGGTGAGTGAGAGCTATTTACTTCTTACTCCACCATCTTGGTTCCTGGAAATCCCTAGTTTTCTTCCATTCTTCTTCAAGTTGCTTCAAGCTCTGCAGTCTCTTTGGGCATCCATCTTATAGAAAGAAGATTGGAGATGCCTACCCCTTTGAAAATTGCTGAAGGAAAGGGCAATGGAAATGAGTCATCATGAGAAAAGCTGGCAGTCTCAATCATATCCTTGTCTTTCAGCTTGGTACTCTGATGACTTTGGGGAATGTCCCTGTGAATAAAATCTAGAATTCTCTCTCTCTCTCTCTCTCTCTCTCTCTCTCTCTCTCTCTCTCAATTGAGCTGAGTTACCTCACTCCCAATGAGAGAGCTCTTTCAGTCTGAAATACCCTGCATATATTCTCATAGGTATACTTTCTCTAACTTCAATTTTGCTAATGAATAAGATAAATTAATTAGATAAATTCTTGAATATGTACTCTGTGTATTTTTTTGTGGAACTAGTATTTGGTGACAAAATATCAAGCATTCTTTTTCCTCAATAATGAAGAGAATCTGAAGTTAGTTCGAACTCGATCACATTCCCCAGACTCACAATATTTAAGGGAGTGGATAGATATAATTCTAGCTTAGTATCACTGCTCTCAGAATTGAGCAGAAAGGTGGCCTCTGGCCCCACATAGCATCATTTTATTGCTCTTTCCATTAATATTGTTCTCTTGGTTCTACTTATTTCACTCTGCTTCTATTCATGTGTTTCTAAATTTCTCTGAGTTCCTCATATTTATCATTCCATAGGGCACAATAATGTTCCATTGGATTCATATACTACAATTTGTTCAGTCATTCTCCAATAAATGTGCAGCAGATATGTTATTGTTTGTCCTTCCTTCTTGAAGAGGACTATGACATCAAGAAAGGATATGTCATGGTTTGAGAGTGAATTGGATTTAAGTGAGAGAAAGCTGTGCAAAGTCACTAAGCCTCACTCTCTTTTCTGGACCATCTGGGTCTAGTGTCAAAAATATAGAGCAGGTTGTCTGGAAGCTGCAGAGGACTGAAGTTCTGAAGGGAACAGAGAAAAGACTGATGATTTTGAAAGCAATATGTTGAATTTATTATGTGGTTTTACAAAATCAGGCTGTATATTAAGGATATTTGCATTTCATATATAATCTACTTATTTTATCTTTTCTAAAAATATTATATGTATCTTTCAGAGAAGATGACAATTTGTACACACTAAGGGATTTTTCAGGGAGGGAAAACATTTTGTTTGATTATTTCAATTACAGAATCATTAGGTTAGAATGTTATAGAATGTTAGAGGTTATACTGTCAAAAATCATCTAATCTAGAACTCCCTCCTTAATTCCACATATAATGAATGGGTCCTTGGAGGCAAACTTACTTAGTTGTTGATTTGTCCTAAAAGTTTCAGGAAATAAAGTATGTACTCTATTGAGTTCATCAGATCATAGATTTAGAGTTGGAAGGGATGTTGGAAATAATTGAATCCATCTCTTTCATTTTATGGATAAGGAAACTGAGGCTCAGAGAAGTTAAATGACTTGTCTGTGGTCCCACAGGTTACCAGTTTCTGAGGCAGGATTTCAATCACAAGTCCTACTGATTCCCAGTCCAATTCTCCAGCTCTAACATGAATTTGGAACATATGTGTGTAGGTATGTATGTATGCATCATGTGTGTATGTATGTACGTGTACATATATATCTATATTTATCTGTATCTATCTATCTATATCTATCTATCTATCTATCTATACATATATATATCCTCCCTTCCCTCCCTCTCTCTCTCAGTAGAAAACTATGTGTTAATCCAACAGAAAAGAGTCATCTATCTGAGGTATGACCTTCAAAATTGCATGATTTGTAAGGAAAGAAATTGTCACATTCTGAATGGTGTTTCATTATGAAGTTGAGCCAGAGTCTGTCTTCACTCAAACAGTTCTGATAATACTAGCCTCAAATTATCTTGCCTTGTGAATATCAAGGAATGAATGCTTTACAGTTATAATTCAAAGGGTAACTTAAATTATGAATTGATGTTTTCAAAGGGCCTTGAAGATGGAAAAAAAATACTAAGTTAGGGGGACTCTGGAAGTTATTCTTAGATAATATTGATTCTAGTTGTTTGTAGTGATTTTTTTCTTGAAAAATTACATGAAACTAAAGAAAACATTAGCATTTGAAGAGTTCTAATAATCTACTTATTCAGTTTTATCTCCCACTCCTTACCCTCCACCTTCATTGGAACATTTGGTTTTCCTCTCTGGCATATTATGAGTACCAGGCTTGGAATCAGAAAGCCTAAATTCAAATCTTTGCTTTATGTATTTCTGTTCTAATTTTTATTATTTCTTCTTTTGTACTTCTTTTAGGCTTATTTATTTGTTTTTTCTAGTTTTTAAAATTCATAATCAGTTCTTTAATCTTCTTTTAAATTTTGTTAATATGTGTTTGTATGGATATAATTTCCCCCTAAGCATTGCATTAGTTATATCACAGAAATTTTATGATGTTTATTATCATTTTCTTTCATATAATTACTAATTCTTCTATGATTCATTCTGTGACACACTCATTATTTAGAATTACATTCTTAAGTTTCCATTTGAGTCTGTGTCTGTATTTTGTATAAGTTTGTAAATGTGTATGTGTGCATGTGTATCCCGTAAACTGATTACTCTTTTCATTGAACCAATGTCTTAAATGATTTGTTTACCATGTTCACTTTTTAAAAATTATTTTCACTATATCAGTGCCCTAATCCATAGTCAAAAAATCAATTTCTGTAAAAGTTCCATATGGTGATAAAATATGTATATTCCATAGTAGCTTCATTTAAAACCTGCCACAAGTCTTTTGGATGCAGTTTCTCCAGCAATTTGTTCAAGTCTATATTTTATCTTTTGTTGACTTTTCCATTATATTTGTCCTGCTACTGTTGTACCATTTTCTTTGTTTTCTTGGAGTTCAGTAAATTATTCTTTTATGTTTAGATGCTAAAGATGCATGCTAGAAGGTTTTGAGATCTCTTCTAATATCAGAGTAGCACAGTTTCCAGCTTGGCCCTGTTCCACACTCCCTGCCCTGGTACTTACTTATAGGACCTAGTGTTATAACTGTCATAGAAAGCTATGCATAGGCATCTATGACCACATGTCCCCAATGTCTGTGAGCCTCTGGGTATTTCCTCATCTTGATTATGTAGGCTGAAAAAGGATCTCACTGTAGCTTTTCATTTCTTCATTATTATTCAGTCTTGTCTGGTCCTCTTCCTTCATCATCTTTGGTAAAATAATGGAGAGTGAGAGAAAGAGAGAGAGAGACAGAGACAGAGACACAGAGACAGAGAGAGAGAGCTGAGTTGTACTTCATCTTCTTACTCTTTCATCTTTTCCCATTTACCTAAATTATAGTCTCTTGATTGTCAGTAGCAAGACTGGGACAAATTGAGGTATGGATTCTTTTCTGAGTGTGTATTGGATTAGATGTCCATAATGATATTTTATAATTCCAAAGTTCTTTGATTTTTGTACCTTGTAACCAGATGTTTCTGTGTCTAAGGCTAAATTTCTATGTTATGCTGCCTTTCCATAGGAAATATAGATATATTTTCTAAAAGGATTTCCTTTTATATTTACTAATGGACTTGAGTGGCAATATGGCATTGGGCTGGCTTTAAATTTAGGAATGCCTGTATTGAAGTAATGCCTCTGTTACATACTAACTATATGAACATGGACAAGTCACTTAAACTCTTAATGCCCATGAGTAGCATACTAAGATCATAAGTTACTGGTGAATTACTTGTTTTATTTTTTGAAGGGAGTTTCTACTCTAGAAGTTGACTACAATGATGTAACAATACCAGTTGAAAATAAAAAGTAAAATGTGGGCTTATATGCTAAACCTCACTTTCCATATTAAAATGCCTGTTTAGGCATTGTTCCTGATGCTTACTTTTAAATATTAAAGCAGAAATATCATCTCTCTCCTCTCCCTATCCCCCCAAAGCAAAGTATATCTATACGATCTTTCTTATTTGCCCAAAACACTGGGATTTCAGCATTTTCAAAAATGATCATATGTGAATACTAATGAATCTTTTATCTCCTCAAGAACCTAGCAATAGTATGTTGCACACAGTAGGTGCTTAATAGTTTCTGAAAGAATGAATAAATGAATGAATTAATGCAGCTAGCTTGAACTCTTTGAACTTCTCAAACTCAGTTAAGTTAAAGTGTAATGATAATAACTGACATTATAGTAATTGACAGTATTTTGGAGTTTACACAACAATTTACATATATCATTTCACTTGAGTTTCACAAAACTTTCATTTTATAGGTTAGAAAGCTGTGGCTTAGCAACTTGTTTTTGGCCACACATTCAATAAACTTTAGAGACCTGAACCTTTATCTCCCTTACTCCAACAACATGTCCACTTATTTGCCTTGCTGCCTCAAAAGAGAAGAAATTTTTTTTAAAAATAGAAGAAGAAAAAAAGCAAATGAGAAATTGAGTTGTGGTGGATATGGGTGAAGAAAAAAAAAGAAACCTAAACTCATCTCATCTGAAAAACAAATGTAGAATCTCCTAATTTCCTTCAGTACCAAGATTTAGTCAGATTAGTAGGGGTTACAGAGTGTATGTATATATATATACACACACACACACACACACACACACACTATCTATCTACCTATCTAATTCAAAGGAAAGGCAGGCTTTTTTGTATTTTAATTTTTTTGGGATAAAGGTCAAAATATGATATTTTAGTAAAAGGTAAGAGTGATAGATTTCAATATTTCTTTCACACACACCCCTAGAAAACAGAAACACAGAGACCCTTTCATAAGGAATTTCATTTTTCATTCTTTGACAATTAACTCTCCAGTAAAAACAGAATATGAGGAGAGAGAGAGAGAGAGAGAGAGAGAGAATGCTTTGGAATAAAATAATGATTCAAAAACCTTGAAGGAACAAAGCTTTCTCAAATTCTGTAAGCTAGACCCAGTAGTAGAGGTTAATGCTTCCCTAAGAGCCCAGGATTATTAATTAGATTCTGCAGAGTGTACAGAGAGCAAATGTCTGTGTAGTACAAGGAAGGGATACTGGTTTTGGCATCTAATTTTGATGAGGTACAATTGGTTCTGACATACAAGTAGGTTTTAAGAAAGTATTTGAAAGATCAGTGGCAGCTAGCTTAACATCTCAGATAAGGAAAGGCATTCATTTCATAGGCATGACACTATCAAAATTCATTTAGTGATTTAGTGGTATACCAATAAAATTGCTAAGGAGATATTTTACAGAGCTAGACAAAATAATGACAAAATTCATTTGGGGAGTAAAAGATCTCAAGTCCCAGGGGAAATGATGAAAAGAAAAAGAAACCAGTAATTAAAAAGAAATTATACTTCCATGTCTTAAATTTTACTATAAAGTAGCAATTATCAAAAATACATCATATTAATTTTAAAAAGTAGAAGATCAGTGAAACACTAATTAAAGAAGAATCAGGAACAATTAAAATCAATACTTATTCAATAAATATGAAAATGTCATTTAATTGATTTTCTTGTTCATTTGTTTAGTCATGTCTGACTCTTTGTGAATCCACGGGCCATAACTCACAGACCCTTCTATCCCCCACTATCTCCTAAAGTCTGTCTGGTTCATGTTCATTGTTTCCATGACACTATTCACCCATCTCACCCTCTGCCATCACCTTTTCCTTTTGCTTCAATCTTTCCCAACATCAGGGTCTTTTCCAATGTCTTGTTTTCTCATTATGTGGCTAACATATTTAATCTTCTGCTTCAGTATTTGATCTGGGAAGGTCAAATTAGTTCATAAGAACTCCCTATTTGACAAGAATTTCTGGGAAAACTGAAGTGTAGTTTAATTTTTTTAAATTTTTTTTAATATTTTTAGGCAATTGGGGTTAAGTGACTTATCCAGGGTCACATAGCTAGTAAATGTCAAGTGTTTGGTCTGAGGATGGATTTGAACTCAGGTCCTCCTGACTTCAGGGCCAGTGCTCTACCCACTGTGCCACCTAGCTGTCCCCTGAAGGGTGGGTTAGCAGAAATTAGGTTTAAGCCAATTCCTTACACCATTTACCAAAATAAGCTTAGAATGGCTATAAACCCATAATATGAGGTTTCACCACAAGAGAATTAGAAGAGGACTATATCAGTTACCTCTAACACCTATGGCTAGGGAGGTAATCTTAAACAAACATAGATAGAGGCAATCAAAAAAGATAAAATAGATCATTTCAGTCACAAAATTGAAAAGTTTTTCTGGGAACAACATCAACACAGTTAGGAAAAGAAAGGTCTGACTGTATATATGAAAAAAATATCTTCATCAAATATCTCTGAAAAAAGATGTTAGCCTAGATACATAGGGAACAAATATAAATATGTAAGACTAAGAGTCATTCCTCAGTGGATAAGTGGTCAAAAGAGATGTAGAGTTTTTAAAAGAATTAAAATGCATTAACAGCTATATAGAAGGTTACTTTAAATCAACAATAGGTTAGATGCAAATAAAAACAAATCTGTTTCTATTAATATGCAGCAAATATACAAAGAACAATCAACTAGCATGTATTAAGTTCCTGTTGTACATAAGGCCTGTGCTAAATGGTGATTCAAAGACAAAAATAAAAGTTCCTTTCCTCAAGAAAAATGTGTTCCATGAAAAGGGAAAAAAATATGCTTTAGCATATACATGACACATGAAAAGAACACACAGGGTAATTTAAGATGAAAAGAGAGTGGTAACTGAGGAAACAACAAAAGGATTTTTTCAGAATATAGTACTTAAGCTGAGTGTTGAAAAGAACCAGGTACTCAAAGAGGGCAATAGAGATAATCAGTGTTGGTGAACCTGTGGGAAGTCAGACATAGTAAGACAAGGAAAGACATATGAAATGATTCAAGAAATAAGCAGAAAGTGAAAAACATTATACACAATGATTGAAACATTGTAAATGAAAACAAAAAAATGATGCTGAATGCTATGTAATTATAATGACCACATGACTCCAAAGAAGAGTTAGAAAATGTAAATTTGACAATACACAGTGTCCCAACTTTTAAGTTATTCTTTGGAAATATTGTGCAGCCTGTTCATGTATTTGTAGTGGAAGAGAAATAGTTATAAAGGTATTGAGAGATCATATGTGCTCTTCATTGTTTCCATTTTTAAATCTTTGGAGACTGTTGTATTCCATTTCTTGCTGCCATATAGGAACATTGGTAGAATTTTGGCAAAGATAGGCCTACATTTCCATAGGAAATTTTGTGGTCATTAAAGGAGTTTTTAAAGGTATTTCCCAAAATAAACCAACCAGCTTTCCATCTCTTCAATCCTGAATCTAACTTGTCCATTGCTATATACATACACATACACACACACACACACACACACACACAGACACACACGAAAAAGATCTATTGAATTGTCAATCCAAATACATTTCATGATCTAACAAATATTCTTCATCCTTGTGGCCTTTCCTATGCTGATGGCAAATCCAGTCTTTTTTAATGATTATATCCATCGTTGTTTTATATCTACTTGTATGTTGCTGAAAAGATCACAGAACAGTTTTATTTCTAGATTGTTATGTATTTCCAGAAATCTTGAATACTTTTTATGTATGGATGGGAGACATCTAGTTGGAAAGGAATTTTCAAAGCAACGTTTTGCTCCAGAAATCATTACCCCCCAAAATCAACCAACACAATAGGATCTCATGTTCTGTAGATCCTTCAGTGAAGTATAAAATGGTAAAGATGTAGTTCATTGCTAAATATCATTTGAAAAAGCCTACCCATTTTCTACTTCTAGTCTTGATCTTCAGTTTATGTATAGATGACTTTCACAAAGATTTTGTGTAAAATGACTCTGATAAAGATTTTTTTTGAAAGTAATGGGGATGGAGAGATTGGACATGTAGGCTGGTAAATGTCTATGATTTCAGTTATCTGTTTTGGGTATTAGTAAAGTCTGAGATATTTTCCATGCCTTTAGTATCTTCCTTTCTTTCAAATATATTGCACACTGATCCCCTACCATATTCACAATAGTATCTTCATTAGTAAAAATCTCCTCTAAATGTGCTTGGTTGAATCTAGGTGATTTGTCATCTTTGTTTTCTGTAGTGACGTTTTTCTCTATGAGCACACTTAGGACAGTGATGGCTAAGGTCTATATATGATGTTCCAATGGCTTTGATGATGAGAATTGTTATATTAACATTCACAGATTGTTTTTTTTCCCAGTTTCCCCCTCTTTGTTGCCCCCTTTCATCTTTATCTTTAAATTCCCTTCAGATAATTTACTTAGCTTGATCATTTGTTAAACTTTCTTTAAACTAGTTTGTTCATACATTATTTTCATTTCTGAGATAATAATGCTTGCAATCACCCATCATCCTTTTTTGTAAAATTTTATAAATGAGTTTATGTTCAAAACTGCTGTTATTTTTGGCATCCATCTCTCTTGGCTTGACAAGTATAGCAAGTGTTCTCTGACTAAGGTGTTTTCTGGGCTCTTTTGGCCTTCTTGTTCTGGCAATAGATTTATAGTAGCTAAATCTTTGTATAAACATGTTATAATATTTAGTAGCTATGCCATTTTGTTGCCTATTTCCCATTTTGATCACTAATTGAGCTATTTTGATTGCATGCCATATCTATAAACAAATTATATCATTATGTATTTGTCAAAAATGTTACAACTAATCACTTCTATATTTTTTTTAAATATCCTGGACTAGTTTATTCAGGCCTGGTGACTTGAACTCATTGAAGGTAGCTAGATGCCCTATTACATGTTCTTCATTTATCTTGGAGTCCAAAAACAATTTTTGTTTTATCCTTTCCAATCCAAAGACCATTCTTATGAGCAGAGCAAACAGAGGCAAGTAAGCATGGATCAGTTGTGTCAGTTGTGTTTTCTCTCCATCATGCACCATCATTGTTCCACTCACCTTCTCTACCCTGAGCAACAGTATACCAATTAACCAGAATACCTCACTTCAGCAGTTTTTATAGTTAGTCACTTTTAAACAGCAGTTCTTATTGCTTGTACATGTATGTTACTGTGAAGTCAATTTCAGATTTTTTTCCTTTTAATCTTCCTATGAAACTAAAAAAATAGATCATTATTTAAAGACTAACAAGCTTTACAGAAGAATTTTGAGTTTTTAAGATATGACATAGAATGAAAGCTAAGTGTAGAGGCATTTGGAAAAGTTAGCTAGTAAATTTAGCAAATCTAAACAGATAACCCGTGTAATTTGGAAGCTTATCATTATGTAATCTAAAAAAATAAGCCTACACCAGTATAGTAGGGAAGGTATGTGTGGGGTAAAGACTGTGAAATTTCTAGGCAAATTTTTGTATTTTTTTTTATTTTAATCTTATTTCCTTCAGGGCTTATCATGATATTTTGAACATAGAATGTTTGATGAATAAATAGATTGATAAAGGAATGCATGAATGGATGATGAATGAAAATATAAATTACTATTATTGTGATTCACTAAAAAAATTAAATGCATAGCATGTATGCTATAATTAGCTGGTCCTTCCCAGTTTATGTTAGCAAAAACAAGTGGAAAAAGCATAGGTAAATTGAGTGCCTCCAAGGCTAGTGGTTGCAAATATATAGTTCTGACAAAGCACACCACAATAGACCTTCCCAAATTCCAGGAGAAAACCAAGGAAGTTTGGAATTTGAAGTATTCATGACATTTGAGACTATGTAAGGAGCAAATGATCAACCAGTTTCCTCATCTGTAAAATGGTGATAATAATAGCACCTATCTCCCAGGACTGTTGTGTGGGTAAAATGAGATGATAATTGTAAAATGCTTACCACATGGTAAGAACAATATAAATATTAGTTATTACTGTTGTTGTTAGTACCTGAATAATTATTTAGAAATTCTTCCCCTTAAAGCAACCATAAAGTTATTCTACTTGACTCATCTTTCTAATTTCTATTTTTATGTGTCAAAAGGTAAAAATGGTATTTTTGACAACTGAGAGTCACATACGTAGATTCTGAAAAGTATTTAAATTAACTTTATTTTTATTTAAGCTTTACCATAAAATGTGTTTTCCTTTTGATTAAAAAAAACCTCCCATTTAAATATACTTTTAAAAGTCAAGCATAAAGAATGTTAATTGCATAAATGAACTTTTGAAAAGGATTTGGAAATAGCCTCAAGTTAAACCTTCAGATGATTACTTTTAAAATATTTTAAACAATGTATTTCAGTCCTGTTTGTTTGCTTCTAATTTAACTTATGCAATGACCTGACAAGTACAAAAGAATTAATTTCAAGAACATCATCATATGCTACGCTATTTTGGCAAATCCATATGGCATAAGAGAAACAAGGAATCTTTGGAAGTCTTATTTTATTTTTATTTTTTTTAGAATTTAGGAAGCATTTTATCAGAGTTCTAAAAAGTATTTGACATATTTCCCTTTTCAGTCTAATTTTATTATGTTCAAAGGAGCTTATATGTTAATACACATCTATATATATGGAGAAATTCATCAAAACAGATCACACTAAAATTCTTAATTAACCATAATATACATTTGTTCACAGTATATAATACAAACAATGTAACATGTAATATAGGTGCATGGGAAATATATGTGTGTATGTGTGTATGTGTGTTTGTGTGTGTGTATGTGTGTGTACACATACTCTCAAGGAGCTTATAGATAGTAACTGGGTGACCCTGGGCAAATTGCAACTTCTTAGTGTTCTAGGCAATACTTTACAACCAGAAATTGCAGAACAGTTGCCATTTGTCACTGGTAGATGGAATTTTCCCACCTAAGAGCTCTTTACAAGTATGAAATCACAGGTCTGGAGAAGGCAAAGCTCATTAAGAGGAGACAGTTTTTCACTTTGCATGTGAATACACAGCACCTTACATACTAGATGCTTGCTAAATATATCTATAGTTGAGTTGACTAAGTATGTTCCTATGTATGTATGTATATATAAATATATATATATAGCATTTATGAACATGTGCAGCATGTGTGCACATATGCATATACATATAAAATTAATTGGCATGTGTCTTTAATATAATTGAATTTATTTTCATTATTGTGCTTTTTAATTCAGACCTTTTTAAAATGCCAGTCATTGAAAAGAAAATTGAACAATTCAGTCTGATCATTCAAAAATATGCAGATATTTGGTATTTTTATATATAAAATGCATTTAATCTAATGCATTCAGGCCAGATTGGCCTTATTTTGATTCTTACCAGAAACCATGACCAGATCAGAAGCAGATGAAGTTATGTTCCTAGTGTTCATGATCCATTCCTCAAAATAGCTAAAAATTCTTGTGCCAGTGCCTGGTGATTTCTGGTCTACAACCCACCTCTGAGATTTTATATTTTTTAGTGAGAAGCAGATAAGAGAAAAGAGAACACAACAATTTCATAAGGTTCAACTTCAATGACTTTTATCTTTGCCCTATGTCTGACTCATGCCTGATATACATTCTGGCATTCTATTTCGTGAATTCAACTTGGTGGATTTTATGATTCCTGACCCAAATTCACTATTTGAATTTGGGATGAATTCTTATAAATCCATGAGTTAGGAAAGTAAAATTGGATCTTGTCTCGTTTCTGCCATTCACTTACTTTGTGACCTTGGGAAAATCATTTACTCTCTTTAGGTCTCCATTTCTTCAACTGTAAATTAAAACAATTTGGCTACATATCTAAGATCATTACATACATATATCTAAGACCATTTCTACAATTCTACAAGCAAGAAATTTATATAATTCCTGTATTCCATGGATCAATGGAAGAAGATCTTGTAGACATTTAAGGAAACCTGATTGTATCCTAGGACCAAATTGGATTAGTGATTTAATTTTTTTAAAAAAATCACTCAAATGTTTGGTTTTGCAGAAACATAGCTATTATAGAGAAAGCTATTGTTATTCATTTGCTCTTTTACTGGAAGTCAAAATTTCATTTTCTCATCAACAAATGGTTTTAAGATATCTGGTTTGAATATAAATTGAAATAACTGATTTAAGAAAATAGAGCTAATTCATGAAAGTGAGTTCATACTTTCAAATAATTATTATTGCAATTTGTATATTGCTATCAATTTTTAAAGCCCTTTGGGAACATCCTATTTTAGAATGATTTATTTAGAATTGTTTATTCACTACCTGCCAAGACAAGATCAGGAAATATGGGCAAAATTACTAAACACTTTTCATACACATAAAGTCAGATCTAAAAAATTGGAAAATATTAATTGCTCATGGGTAGGTTGAGCCAATACAATAACAATGACTATTCTACCTAAATTAATTTACTTATTCGATACCATACCAATCAAACTACTAAGTAGGGTAGAGTCAGCTTGTGGGATTTGGTTTTATTTTATCCTTGAGGCATTTGGTAGCTAACTACTGGATTTTTTTGAGCAAGTAAATAACATGGTCAACCATGTATATTTGGAATACTGGTTTGACAGTTATTTAGAGAATGAATTGGAGAGAGGAGATAAAATGGATATAAGGAGAATAGTTTGATAATGATTATAATTGTCTAGTAGAGAATGGAAAAAGTCCAGAATGATGATGCTTGTGGTATAAGTGGATAAAAGGGAGTGGATGTGAGAGATATTGTAAAGATAGAATCAACAAGGTTTGGCTACTTATTGCCTATAATGGATGAAGGAAAATAAAGAGACGAGTAGGTCTATTAGATTCTAAATATTCTCATATACAAAAACAAAGGCACAAAACATCATAGAAAAAGAAAACACATCAACTCTGAAATTCCATTACAGAGATTTATTTAAAACCCAATGTTACGCAAATATACTTACTTACTACTGTTACATACTTATCACTGTTATTTCTGTCTAAAACATAACAATATATTTGTCTTTCCTGATGAAAGTTACAAAATTAAACATAGAATTTCAGAGCTGGAAGGAACCTCACAGTTCATCTAGTCTTTTACATACTCACACATAAATCTCCTTAAGGATATCCATCTACCCCCAGTCATGCCAAACAATGTAGCTTATTCTTTCTGGAAGGATTAACATATTCAAAGATTGGATAATAGTTTAATCTATTTAATAGATGTAATTTCAATAGATTTGAAATTATATCTGGAACGAAACAAAATAAGCTCTTACTTGGGTGAACATTGATGAACTAAACAATGCAAGTGTAATAGGAAGAAAAAACAAACCGTTGTTTCACGAGGCTGAGATACCACGGGGAAATCAGGATGAAAAGAAGAGTGCATTTGGAGAAAAGTTGAAGATTATTCATTAGACTGATCTGTAGCAATTGATCTATTCACAAGTATTTACTTATCACCTGTTGCATGTCCGATCTTATACTAGGCAGGAAAATGAGGGCTTTGAGTTTTGCTAGATTGAAAACTAAAGTATCTCTTTCTACAATGTAGCTGGACAGTCTGGAAATGTTTAAAATCTTGCCAAGGAAGTCTGAGACATAATGCAACTGAGGATAAAATGAAGTACTAATCCCAGTGGAGAGGAACATAAGGATATTAATGTAATTAAGTCATCATGAGTAGAAGCTTTAGATTTTGTGCTTATCTTAGTCACTCAACCAGGAAACTATGCCTTAGTTTGTTCTGTTTATAAAGTATGAGTAATCTTGAGTCTCAAACACATGGAAATAAAAGTTTTAAGGAGAAAATATGATGCACTTTGAGGCATTTTGGTACCAAAGGAAAAATAAATCTTATTCTTTTCATAACAGCATATTTCATGCACTTATGAGGTAGGCATAAAGGATGCTTGGGGTACATGAAATAAAACAGGGATAGATACTTATCTTTTCCTTATGTATTTCCCACAAATTAAAATAGATAGTCTCTATATACCAAACTTACATTACACACTCATTATCACTTTGATACTATTTTCCTCAGTAATAGGGATAGAGTTTCATTGAGCTATTCTACCCATCCCCATTTCACCTGGTCCCTCTTGTGACTATGGAACATGATTGCAAATGAACTAGTCAGAGTTTACTAAATCCAGCAATAGTCATGAATCCCAGTAACTGGTTCAGACATAAAATGTGCCATATTAGCATTATGTTCTAACAAGAATGTTAAATAGATTAGTCCATTTGCTGTGAATTCTCAAGTTTTAAAAAAAAAATTCCCCATGAAAACAGAAAAAAAAATTGACACATTTGCTCCTAATCAACTAAGTGGAAGTACAATGAGAAAAGCATTGAATCTGAGAAGAACCAGGAGATTTGAGTGATATTGGCATGGGCACATTAAGGTGAGAACCCTCATGGAAATCACTTGGTTTCCTGGAGCTATATTTCATCTAGTTCCTTTTGAACTTTATTCTCTCTCTCTCTCTCTCTCTCTCTCTCTCTCTCTCTCTCTCTCTCT
>NW_020946557.1:11008297-11153384 GCF_900497805.2 Vombatus ursinus | reverse complement strand
CTGTCTCCCTATCTACCCAGGAAGAAGTACAATGGACACTCATAGAAATGATCACCCTACTAATTGACATGGGAGCTTTGACCTGCTATGTTTCTGACCTAGGTCAAGCTCTTTAGACTACTTTGTGGCACCCAGATTCTGGGACTTCCACCATATCAGGGCTAGACACTGTGGTCACTTGATTGATTGACTTAGCCTACTGAAGCTCAAAACTCACAAATGCAAGTTAAACTCTGCCTCCCTAATAGAGGTATTACAGGCATGTACCACCACACCTATATTTCTTTCATTCATAACCACCTATGACTTTAATGTTCTCAATACTTAGGGACACAATGTGGTAGATGGAAATAACATTGGCTTGAACAATAAGAGATATGTCCAAATCCTGGTTCTACCACTAATGAGCTATATAACCTTGAGCAAGTAACCTAAACTCTTTGTAAAATAAAGGAAGAGGAAAAATAGTCAACTAGATGATAATAATAAAAGTCAGCATTTACATAGCATTTTACCCTATATTATCTGATTTGATTATCTCAACAACCATATGAATTAGAGTTATATTAACCCCATTTCACAAAAGAGGAAACCAAGGCTGAGAGAGGTTAAATGACTTTCCCAGGGTCACCCATATAATAAAAAGTATCTGAGGCAGGACTCAGACTTAGGTCTTACTACCTCCAAGTCCAACATTCTATCTATCATACCATCTAGCCACCTCTACAACTCTTCCAGTTCTAACTTTCAATAGATATAGTTAAGTCAGTTCTCAGTCAGCTTTTGCAAAGGAAAAAAAAATAATTCAGTTCTGCCTTGATATACAAACATTTGCACCATGAAAATATTTGTAATATTTTAAATCATGAAAATAGAGATATAATCCCTCCCAATATATCAATTATACTCTTTGTTTTGAAAAGGTCATGCCTTTGGACCTTCATGTCCATTTCTACCTGCATTTGGTGTCTTTTTGAAAAAAAATATGTTGTTCAATTTTTTTTAGAAGAATGTGTAATAGACACTTAACCGTCAAGGGAAAGCAAGTGGTGAGAGATCTATGTTGCATTTCCAGTCTTTCAACTGGAGAAGGCTATCCTTGTTTTGTGAAATATGGGGAAATCATCTGTGACTGCTGGACAAACATTGTCAGTTAATCCAGCCCAAAATAAATGCCTTGAGTTTTCTTATTCTCCCACAGAATCTTATGCTTTTGTGGTAGAAATTTCAAGTTCTCTATCATCAGGAATTGCTTAAAGTCACCCAAAGATTCTGTTAGACATTAAGAAAACCCTTAGCTTTTCCATTCTTTGGCAGATGAACATGAAAAAATGAAGATGAAAGATGAAGTTGACTACCTGACTCAGTTGCTAAGGAAACCTCAGTGGAACAAGGAAAAAAAGCAAGGGTAGAGGATTCTAATGATGACTAATTCATAGATGAATGAATACAAAATTTCCTTGAAGAATGAAAAATGTGGCCACAGAGGTTGATTATTTATTAAGGAATCAGACAGTCCTAGAAGACAATTCATCCTGGAAATGCATTGAGATAGAGTGGAGGGAGGCAGAACAGAATTAAAATTCTTTTTTTAAAGCTTTCATTTTATTACACTTCTTCAGTTCGTGAAATAAAATTTTATGTGTTTTTTTTGTTTTGTTTTGTTTTATTTTTGCTTAGACAACACTTTGGGGAAAAAGAGAGAAAAAGAAATCTTTTTTGTGCTTATATCATTGTGTTGGACATTTAATACTTTCCAAGTGGGTAGTACCATGGATCACCTACATTCAGAAGAATAATAAAGCTAAATATTTGCAGAACTTAAATTTGGGGCATATCAGGATTAAAAAGGTCCTGAAAAAAAAAAAAACCAAGAAGAATCTGTGAAGTCCAAGTATGAGAGCTCCAGTCACCATTCAGATTTTAACCCATCCATAATTTAATAGAGAAGTCATAAAGAGTGTCTGGACTTACATAGAAGCAAGATGACTTGCCCAGGATCACACAATTGCCTAAAAAGTGTCAAAAATGTGCTGAACATCAGTCTTTCTAGCACTCAATCATTTATGTCATATTAACTCTAGGCTTTATGAAGATTAAAAAAAAGAATCTATGGCCTTTGGCAAAATAGATTCTCCACAAAATATATTCTATTGATATCTATATGGAGTTGTAAAGTCATTCCATTTGCTTTCTGTCTAATATTAGATTTCCTAGCTCACAAAATGGGAAATAAAAGGAAAGAAACAGGCTATAGAAATCACTTTGCACAGTATGTAGGTAGGGGTTTAAACAAAACTTAAAAATTCAAATGGGGTAGATGGAATGTGCATAGGTTTCTTTAGCTTTGCATGATTGGAGGACAGTGATTTCCTTAAATAAAAAAAGAATCTGAGTTGACATACAGAATCAGAACACCTCAGAATTGGAAATGGCCATGGAGGTCCTTTAGTTCACTTCATATCTGAACAGAGATGAACTTTACATGATTTTTGCCTTCTCTAATGGTTAGATAAATTTTCCTTATGCAGAGTAGAAATCTACTTCTCTTTAATAACTACCCACTAGTCTTAATTCTATCTTATGAATTTAAGCAGAACAAGTCTAATTAATCCTTCTATAGGACAACCCTTAAAATACTAGAAGATGACTATGTTATTCCCCAAACACCCTCAGATCATCTTTTTTTCTTCTCTCTCTCTCTCTCTCTCTCTCTCTCTCTCTCTCTGTATTTCTGGATATGTTGTTAGAATCAGGAAATATTTGAGATAGAAGATATCTATGAAATGACTTAGTCCACCTCTATCCATTTTACAATAAATAAAACCCTTAAATTATTATTAAAAACTTGAGTTCATATAGTGTCTTATAGTTACAGCTAATTTTACATACATTTTTTTCATTTGATCCTCACAATGGGAAACCAATGAAATAAGTAGTAAAAAGTGCCATCTCCATCCATCTACAAATCAATAAGCATTTATTGAATGAAACCCTCCTATGTTTCAAACACTGAACTAAACATTGACAATACAAAAACAAAATGAAATAAAAATACTGTTTTCCCTCTAAATTCCCTCAAGGAACAAAATAGAAAGTAACCTTATAAGGGCAGATATAAGTTACTCAGGAGTGGCGGGACCAAGACAAGCCTCTTGTAGTCAAAAGGTGGGGTACTTAAGCTGAGTCTTGAAGGAAATAAAAAAATTCTAAGGTGGTGAAAAGAGAGTAAATTTCAGGCATAATGAACAGTCAATTCAAGGTACAGTTATGGGAGATGGAGCATCAAATGTGATCAATAGCAAGTACATCAGTATGGATAGATGGTAGAATGAATGCATGGAATGATATATTTAAAAACTGGAAAGGCAGGGAATAGCCAGGTTTTAGAAGCTTTAAATTTCAAATAGGGGAGTTAGTGTTTATTCCTATAGGTAACAGCCACTGGAATTTACTGAATAGGGGCATGGCAAGGTGGGACACTTACGGAATATTATTTTGGCAGGTGAGTGAATGCTGTATCAGAATGAGGTGAGACTAGAGACAAGGAGGTCAATTAGAAGGTTATTACAATAATTCCAACAAGAGGTGATAATGGCCTTAAAACTAAGATACTGACTGTGTGAGTGGAGACAAAGTGATGCAATTAGAAAGGTGCTGTGGTTGTAAAAATGAAAAGATTTAGCGGGCGATCATCATATGTGATGAATGAGATGAGAGATGGAGGGTGACATTGAGGTTGCAATTATAGGTGGTTGGAAAGATTGTGGTTTCCTCAACATTAATAAGGGAGTTTGGATGATAGTAAGTTTAGGAAGAAGGGTGAGTCTTTTGGAAATATTTTGTCTGAGATGCAATGGGACATCCAATTTGAAATGTTCAAAAGGAATGTGGTGATATGACACTAGAGCTTAGGAGAGAGACTAAGTCTGAATACATTGATCTGGCTGTCATCTACAAAGAGATTTTAATTTAACCCATAGAAAAGTATGAAATCATCAAGTCAGAGAGTATAAAGAGAAAAGAAAAGACTCTCTGAGATAAAATCATGGGACACACCTACAGTTAGTAGGGTGAACAGTGGCAATAACTATGGAAAGATCAAGAAAAGTGAGCATTGAGGAAAAAACAAACAAAACAACATATTTGGAATTAAAAGATCATTAGTAGCTTTGGAAAGAGCAGTTTCAGTTGAATGATGAGGTCCACTGCAGAGTTTTTTGAAGAGAGAGTGAAGAGAGGGAATGGAAGCATTGACTGCAAATATTTTTCAGGGAGTTTAACTGAGAGAAGAGATAGAGGATATTAGAAGGTATTGTAGGATTTAGTGAGTTTTGTTTGTTTTAAGAATGGTGAAATTTTGGATTGTATATAGGCAACACAGAAGGAGCTAGTAGATAGTCAGTCAATAAGCTTTTAATAGGCACCTATTTGTCAGGCACTGTACAAAATAGTGAGAATACAAAAAGAGGCAAAGACAGTCTTAGGTCAAGAAGTTACAATCATTGGGGGAGACAACAAAGGCATAGATGTGTACAACAATCTACATTCAGGATAAAAAGGAAATAATTAAGAATGGGAATGCCCTAGAATTTAGAGGCATTCAGAAAGACTAATTGTAGAAGATGAGATTTTAGTTGAGTCTTAAAGGGAGTGAGAGAATTCACTAGGCAGAGATGAGGAGGGAGAGCATTCCAAGAATGTAGGACAGCCAGAGAAAATGCCTGCAATGTAGAGATGGAGTGTCTTATTTGTGGAACAGTAAGAAGGACAGTGTAATTGAATTGAAAAGTACTTGGTGGAAAGTAATGTGTAAGAAAATTCTAAAGGAAGGGTGAGGGCTTGGTTATGAAGGACTTTGAATACCAGAGGACTTTGATTCTGGAGGTAATAGGGACATGTTGAAGATTAGAAAGGAAGCAAAGGATAGTGGGGGTCATTCTACTGAAGAAGATGGCAGAAGATATGACCAAGGACATAGGGAAGGGGATTGGCCTTGGAAAGGGGGAGTGTTACTTCTAAATTAAGGATTGGAGTAAATGAGGGGAATGTAGGGAATGATGCAAGGGGTATGGAGAGTGATGCCAGAGGGGTATGAGACGAGGAGATGGGAACAAGGAGCTCAAGGCAAATGGACTGAATTTTTTTTCAATGAAGCATAAAGTATGATCCTCAGCTGAAAGAGTGGGAAGAAGAGGTACTTGTAAAAGGTTGGAAGAGAGAAGATAAGATTTCAAATGGCTTCAATGGCAAATTAGATAAATCACATTATCTTTATTTTAAAACTCCTTGACATCCATTTTCTCCTCCTTTCCTTTCCTTCTTATAGTCTCTGAAAGAGAGGTGGTTCTTCTCCTTACTAAGGCCAATATATGTGAATTTCATCCTATCACCTCTTCTCTTCAACAAGTTGCATCTTCAATTATATCTCTTCCTGAATCTTCAATATTTTTCTTATCCAGAGCAAGATTGCCTTCCTACAGTGAAATTAGGTGAAATACATTTGTAGTGGATTCAGTACAGCTTTGTGACTTCCTGAAGCTTTGTTGAGCAGTATGTCTGTAGGTTTAAAGGCAATATATGGTTGGAATAACTCAGTACTGAGGTTTGGCAGGGAGTATTTTGAGACAGAATAAGGAAGTAATGGATTTGAGAGTACAGGATGGTGAAGAGTTGAATCTGTTGGTTCATCAAAGGGTTGAAATTGAGAGTAGTAAACCACAGGCAGAGATGTAATAATAAAGAGATAAAATAATTTTTGAGTTCTTGAATGTTGCAATGGATCACTTGTGGGGTTTGGCAAGATCAAGAACATACCCATTTTGCAAATGAAACCTTAAGTTCTGATAGATTTGCCAAAAGTCAAGTAACTGATTAATGACAGGGACAGAATGTGGATAGAGCAATATAATGCAGTGAAAAGAGCACTGGATTTGAATTCAGAAGTGTTTTCATACTGACTTTTCTTGCTATCTATGCGATCTTTGGCAGATATTCATCTCTCTCAGACTCAGTTTCCTCATCTGTATAATGAAGTGATTGGAATAGACTTTGGTCTTTTCAGATCTAAATCTCTGATTCTATAATCTTCTTTCCACTACTCATCTGAATTGCCCAATTTTTTAGTAGCAGAGATAGTATTAGAACACAAATCTAATTCTTTTTTTTTTTTAGGCAGTTGGGGTTAAGTGACTTGCCCAGGGTCACACCGCTAGTAAGTGTCAAGTGTTTGGTCTGAGGCTGGATTTGAACTCAGGTACTCCTGACTTCAGGGCTGGTGCTCTATCCACTGTACCACCTAGCTGCTCCCACAAATCTAATTCTTAACACAGTGTTTTTTTTTGTTTGTTTTGTTTTCCAATAGAGTATATTGCAATTTAAAGGTCCAAGGTGGTCTCCACATTTAATGTGCAACATGTGTCTGTATGTTTGTCTCGAGGACACTGTTAAATTACCATATTTACAACATGCCTACAATTTCACTGTCTCAGTAATCAGTTTCATGAAAGAACAAAGGTTTTTGGAAGACTTATGTCTAGAAGCAGCACGTATACTCCCTGAATTTACAACCATAACTCTGAACGTCTATCAGGAGAAGAGATAGAGAGTGCTTACTATATCATGCCTCAATTAGCTAAAATAATTGCAGCATCCTAGAAAAGCAACAAGACAACAAAGCTTAATCACAGGGTGACCTGGGAAGCATGATCTGAGTACATGGAGATGATTGTATTCATACAGTTTATCATTTCCACTGCTGAGATGTATTACTGATGAATCCAAGTCCCCCTGTGCAACAAAAGGATTATCTAATGAGCATGTGGTCTCAGACAATCTATTATGGTAATGATGTGTGCTGTTTTTCATATTACTTTACACTGAAAGATGTCCTTTTTTAAGCAGCTGAAATTTATTCTTTTTCTATGTTTCCCAGTGTCACAAAGGCAGACTTTGGGACTACATGTCACTATGTACAATATCAGTGCTCCTTACTTCTCCTTTTAGGAAGATCCTTTGGATAATACCAAGTTCCAAAAAGATGATCTAATGAATATTTTCATACCATTTTTTAAAGTTTTACATTAGATACAAGGCTTTGGAAAGAACCAAGTTAATAAATCTCACCTTCTAGAATAACACTGTGCTCTATTAAATTATTAAATACTTTAAAATATGTGATAGAAATAGATAGAACATTTAAGTATTTAGCGTGCACCAGATACTAAACACTGGGAGTTCTAATACAAACAAAAATATAGTCCTTGCCCCCAAGGATCTTGGGACAGGTGGAGACATCATGCAAAAGTGACTTGAAAAGCTGGGATGGGGTGGAAGGAGGTATCCAAAGAAATAGTGGAAATTTTGTTTGAGAAGTCATGGACTGGTCCTGGTTTGAAGAGAGAATGATGTTTCATATGAGTGCCTCTTCAAATGGAGATTTAGAGAAGAAATTACAAATAACATGATTAAATAATGATTACTAGTCTCCTAGACATCCTAGAATACAGTGGTTCGTAGTATATCCCTTTCTTCTTAGTTCTGTGTCTTTACCTAGCCATTCAGGCATAAAATCAACTTGCTAATTTGTCTGTTCTATAACTTGCATTCACTCCATTTCTCCAATGGTACTTAAGGCATGAATAAATTGAGGTAGGAAGGGAACAGGAAAAAGAATTAAAAACCACAAGAGAAGCTTCAAACAGAGTCAAACAGCAATAGACCCAAAAGAACTGGGGATAAACTCAGACTAATAGAATCATAAAGGAAGAAGCAACATTTATTTTTTTCCCACTTAAACTATAGCTATTTAACTGCATTATAAAAATGGACATATATGGACATATATACATGTATTATGTTTTTGTTTTCACAGCACCAGAATGTCCAATGCATCCATCCTCCCTCCTTCTGCCAGACAGCCTTCTCTTAAAATGACAAAAAGAGGAGGGAAACATATCAGTAAATCTAACCAACAGATGGGAAAAAAAATTTAACATCATATAGAATATTTCATATTTTCAAGCTTCTCACCAAAGAAATGGAATGAGTCATCTTTTCCTATGACTACTTTAAAGCCAAGCTTGTCCATTTTACTGTTGCTGGATTAAATTTCATTATTTTTTTCTATTGATGTTCTTGTAGTCATTCTATGTCCATATTATTTTTGGTGGTTCTGCTTTCTTCACTTGACATCAATTACACCCTGTTGAACCTGGGCAAGTTAATCTTTTTTAGCCTCAGTGTCCTCACTTTCAAAGTGGATAATGATTGCACCTATCTAATAAGATTGTTGTAAGAATCAAATGAAATAGCATATGTGACTTACTTTGTATATTTAAAGTGTTATATAAATTATAGCTATTACCATTATTAATGTATATATAAAACTAGTTTATATATAACATATGCATATGTAATATAAACTATAAATTTTATGTTAATATATTATTTTGTACATAATCTAATGATATTAATAGCTAACTTTTATATAGCACTTTTAAGGTTTACAAAATATTTTACATGTGCATTTTGGTTTACATTGTTCAAAGTCTTTCAGTCATGTCTGACTCTTTATGACCCCATTTGAGAATTTCTTAGCAGAGATACTGGAGTGGTTTTCCATTTCCTTCTCCAGCTCATTTTATAGGTGAGGAAACTGAGGCAAATAGGGTTAAGTGACTTGCCCAGGGTCACACAGCTTTAAGTATCAGAGGTCATATTTGAACTCTGGACTCCAGGCCTGGCACTTTATCTATTTCACCACCTAGTTGCTTCTTGATCTTTATATAACATCATTCCAATGATTATGTTTCCATCATATCATTCTAAATCTATATATTATCTAAATCTATATATTAAATAGTATCAGCTCAATGACCTGTAGAGCACCCTTTAGTATGGACAAAAACCATTTCAAGACTTTCAATTGAATACCTTCAAAACACATAAATCTGTCTTAGTTTATTCACTTTGTTTTTGTGGTAAATTTAATAAGAAGTGTTCACTGTGCGCGTGTGTGGGTGTGGGTGTGTGTGTGTGTGTGGGTGTGTGGGTGTGCATGTATGTGTTTGCTCAACAATTTTAAGCAACCTTATTGGAGATCTTCATGTCATACTGGGATGACCACTTGTTGATAATGTTGTAAAAGGGGATTTGTGTTTATGTAGGGGATTAAAAACATGGTGTCTGAGAATTCTTCCAACTCTTAAGGTTCTGTGATTCTGGTTTTGCAAAACAGCACTTATGTTAAGCTGAAACCATGGACAATGAGATTTAAAGAAAATAACATCCTGTGAAACCCAGTTCAGTATGATCACATTCAGTAAATCACATTGTTGTGCCACATAACCTCTGCTCTTAAAAACTAGGCCCTCAGAAGGTCACTGCAACCTTAAGTGATGTTGATTTTCCTCAAATTATGCTTTTATTTGACAGAAGCTGTAAGAGAGCTATGTTGTGAAGGATAAATCCTAGCTACTGACGTCCTTCCCTGCCCACACTTAGACAGCTCTTAGAAAAGCTCTCTGGCCTAATAATGCTTTCTCGGTCCTTTTTCAGAATAATGTGAAGCATTACCTCAAGTGTTGCAGATTTAACGCCCCAAAGTTCTTTAATATGTTGTGTATCTTGAAAAATGAGAAACTACTATAGCATAATTTCTCATCTGTTCTTTTGGGTCTAGAAGGCATGTATAATTGGGTAAAGCTTTAGACATTTTTATTCCAAGGTGAGAGAGAGCATTTATTTTATTTATTTGTTTACTGATATATTTGTGCCACTTGTACACCAAGTACAAGTGGAGTTGGAAGAGTTAGTTAGTACCCAGTTCCCTGAAGATTAAGTTTCATAAAATGATGAAAAAGATTAAACATTTTGAGTTTTCCTTCTTGCCTTTGTAAAATAGTCTGAACAAAATTGTATGTTGTAGACTCCAGGATATATTAATATATATCACTCAGCATGTGCTTCTATCTTTGAGAGGACACTAAAGAATTGGCCCAAAGAGAGCAAAATTGTCCCATTTATATTTTGAAAAACAAGCTTATTAAAAAGGAAATAAATCCATTTATATTTCTTCTCTGCTTTTGTTCTCTTCTCTTGCCTTCCTTCTTTCAGTCATTTGACTGGCAATATATCTCAATGAGAAGGCCTTAAGATTCATAAATTAATGCAGTTTTGTCCACAGGCTCACCTGTGGAGACTACATTCATAAGGAATCTCACTTCTCATGTATACCTTGTACAGAATGTCCTCCACAACATTGCTAGACAATCTTGAAAAGCATTATTTTTCTCCTCATTCAGTGACATTGATACTCAGATGAACATTGGATAAAATATTTGAAGAAGTTGTATTTGCCAGGGAATCTTCACAAAGGTTTAAGAGAAACATTTAGTAGAGGCTACATTTTGTCCTACTCTGTCAATGTTTTTTTTTTTTCTTTCTCTAAGAGAGAGAGGGAGGTTAACCAACAAACAGTAAATAAAGTAGGATCTTCTATTCTCTCCATAACTCTAATTAAGTGACAGTGAAGATGGCTTCAGAAAAATCCCTTTGAAACCCTGTACATTCCCTTCTCATTTTTTTTAAAAAGAATATTGGAAATATGCAAATTGAGCATTCTCATCTGGATTTTGTGAAGATGAGCAGGTAGACATATGGTTGAGTAATTCCTGCTACTGTCTTCTTGGTGTGCTGATTTTGGTAATAGTACTGTTCGTGGTCTTTTACATTATTTTGGGATATTCCCCTCTTCTTCTTGAGTATTGAAGTATGACCAAGTATACTGAAGTTATAAATGGAGTGAGACTGGAAAGAATAACTATTTTAGGTAATTTCTCCCTTGAGGAAGGGATTTTTTGAGTGGAACTTTTCTTTTTCTTTTTCTGTTTATAGTCAGATGCAAGCCAAGAACTTTTCATTGAGCTACTAGCTGTTACCTCAATTCGAAACTCCTTCTCCCACTTCATATTTTAATAACAATTTCAAAATTCACTCTTTCCTCACCTCTACCATTTGGAATTGTTATCACCCTTTAAGGACCAGTTTAGGCACCACTTCCTCTGTGAAGGCTCCCCTCAAACTCCAACTTAATTCTCTCCATCTCATTAACTCATTTGATCCTCACAAATCTCCATTTTACAATTGAAAAAATTGAGATAGACAGAAGTTAAGTGGGCTTCCCAGGTCACACAGGTAGGAAATGTCTGAATCTGGATTTGAACTCAGATGTTTCTGACTCCAGGCCCAGCACTCTATCCACTGTTCTAGCTAGTTGTCCCAAATGAGACATTTGCAAAAAGCACATAGCATAATGCCTGACACATAGTAGCCACTTTATAAATGTTTATTCCCTTCCCATCTACCTTCCTACTTAACTTATGTTACTTTTATTTATTTATGTATATTTAACTTAACAAACATTCCAGGAGCGCCTACTATTTGCAGCAGGAGAGGCATTGTGTGTAGTGGATAGAGAGCCAGTTTTGGAGTCAGGGCTACCTGAGTTTGATCTCTAACCCTGACACATGCTGGCTGTGGGATCCTGGGTCAATTATTTGATATCTTAGTGGCTTGGGTAACTCTGTAAGAAGTATAAATTTGCCAGAGTTGCTTATCTGCATTATTGAGTTGAATTTTCTCTACACTGATGAAATCATAACTGGATTATTAAGTATTATTTTAGATTGTAGATCTACAAACACAAACATTTAAAAAAATGTTCCTGCATTGACAAGGCTTACATTCTACTGGAAGGATACAACCTGTACATGGAAAGGAAATATGAGTAATCGGGGAAGGGGAAAATTAACAACCAAAGTATTAGGAAATGAGTCAGATGAGAGGTGATAGCTAAGGATACAGCCTTGAAAGAAACCAGAAATTCTGAGAAGCAACAGTGAGAAAGATGTGCATTCCTGGTGCAGGAGCCAGCCTGGACATGGGTACAGAGAGAATAGTCCCCATGTCAAGTTCAGGGAACACTGTTAGGCTACTAGTAAGAACATAATTGGGAATGTAGATAGGAAACAGATTTTTGAGTGTCTAAATGCTCTTTTGAGGTGTTTATTTATTTTTTGACAATTGAGGATCTCTGAAGTTTCTTGCTTTATCTTCTCATAGATCTCACAATAGAATTATAACCTCCCTGAAGGCAAGAACTATTTCTTTTCATTATTTTATCTTTAGAGACTCACTCAATTCCAAGTACTTAGCAGGTTCTCAATAAGTGTTTGTTGAATTGAATTAAATTGAGATTAATTTTTTTTCTTTTTTTAAATATTATTTTTTTAAACATGTGTTTTTAAAACTTTGGGTTACAAATTTTCTCCCTTCCTCCCTCCCCATCCACCCTCATTGAAAAAGCAAGCATCTTGATACGGGTTATAGATGTGTAGTCATGCAAAACACTTCCATAGTAGTCCTATTGTGAAAAACTAAGTATATTTCCCTTCATCCTATCTTACCTCCTATTTATTCTATTCTCTCTTTTGACCCTATCCCTCCTCAGAAATGTTTGTTTTTGATTATTCCCTCCCCTAATCTGCCCTCCTCTCTATCAACCCCTGCCCTCTTGTCCTCTTCCCCCCTTATTTTCCTATAGGGTAAGATAGATTTCCATACCCCATTGTGTATGTTATTCTCTCCTTAAGCCAAATCCTATGAGAATAAAATTCACTCATTCCCTCTCACCTTCCCCCATTTCCCCTCTACTGTAAAAGCCTTTTCTTGTCTGTTTCATGTGAGATATTTTACATCATTCTCCATCTCCCTTTCTCCTTCTCCCAATATAATCTTCTCTCACCCCTTAATTTTATTTTACAGATATCACCCCTTCATCTTCAGCTCACCCTGTGCCCTCTATCTATCTATACATACATGTAATTTTTTTCCCCTCTCACTGCCCTAATACTGACAAAGGACTCATGAGTTACAAATATCATCTTTTCCTGGAGGCATGTAAACAGTTCAACCTTAATAACTCTCTTATGATTTCTCTTTCCTGTTTACCTCTTCCATGTTTCACTTGAGTCTTGTATTTGAAGGTCAAATTTTCTATTCAGCTCTGGTCTTTTCCACAAGAATGCTTGAAAGTCCCCTATTTCATTGAATTACCATTTTTTACCCTGAAGGATTATCCTCAATTTTGCTGGTAGGTGATTCTTGGTTGTAGTCCTGTCTCCTTTGCCCTCTGGAATATCATACTTCATGCCCTCCAGACCCTTAATGTAGAAGCTGCTAAATCTTGTGTTATCCTGATTGTGTTTCCACAATATTTGAATTGTTTCCTTCTGGCTGTTTGCAAAATCTTCTCCTTGACCTGCGAATTCTGGAATTTGGCTACAACATTCCGAGGAGTTTTCCTTTAGGGATCTCTTTCAGGAGGTGATTGGTGTATTCTTTCAATTTCTATTTTGCCCTCTGGTTCTAAAATATCAGGGCAGTTTTCTTTAATAATTTCTTGAAAGATGATGCCTAGGCTCTTTTTTTGATCATGGCTTTCAGATAGTCCAATAATTTTTGAGTTCTCTCTCCTGGATCTGTTTTCTAGGTCAGTTGTTTCTCCAATGAGATTCTCTTCTATTTTTTTCATTCCTTTGGATTCATATTACAGTGCCTTGATTTCTCAAATTGTCCCTAGCTTCCAATTTCTCCATTCTAATTATTAAGGAATTATTTTGTTCAGTAATCTTTTGGACTTCCTTTTCCAATTTGGACAATTTCGCTTTTTAGAGCATTCTTCTCCTCATTGGCTTTTTGGACCTCTTTTGCCATTTGGGTTAGGCTATTTTTTAAGTTGTTATTTTCTTCAGTATTTTTGGGGCCTCCTTTAACATCACTCTCAGTTTTTCCTCTCCTTCTCTTATTTGCTTCTCAAAATCTTTTTTGAGCTCTTCCATGGCCTGGGACTGATTCATATTTTTCTTGGAGGCTTTGGATGTAGGAGCTTTGGCTTTGTTTTCTTCTTGTTGTTGTATGTTTTGATCTTCTTTGTCACCAAAGTAAGATAATATAGTCTGACTCCTCTTGCGCTGCTTGCTCATGATCCTGGCCAATTACTTGAGTTATAAACTCTTTGTTAAGGTAGGAGTCTGTTTCCAGTGTGGAGAATGTACTGTCCCAAGCTTTGGGGGTTTGTACAGCTGTTTTCAGAGATACTTCTAGAGACCTGAAAAGTGTCAGTTGTTCCAAGGTGCTCTGATCAAGAGTGAGGTGTTTACTCTTTTCCTGGCCTGTGGCCTGGTGTATGAGCACTCTTTTCTGTCTTGGAACTGTGAGGAGGGTTTCCTCTCCACAGCCACTACAAGCTCCATCACACCAGCGCTCCTCCTTATCCCAGGACCACTTCCCAGAACTGTGACCCAGATCCAAGCTTGGGCAAAGCAAGAGAATCCTGCACCAGCAGAGAGATCCCTGCAATCTCCCTCTGATCAGCTACTTGATTCCCCCTATGGGAACAGCAATCAACTTGTTGGTTGCTCTTTTTTTTTTCATAAAGATGAATTTATTTCATTTCCACCAAGCTCTGTCTGTGAGCCAGAAACTCAGGAAGCAGCCACTGCCCTAGGCTGCACTGGAGAAGTAGGGCTGAGACCACTGCTCTCTCTCACCACAGACACAGACTTTTCCCACTGACCTTCTAAGTTGTCTTTGGTGTTCATGGGTTGAGAAGTCTGGAAACTGCCACAGCTGCCTGTGATTCAGTCCTCTGAAGCCTGGTCCAGGTTCGCTGTGGCCTGCATGCCCACGCTGAACTTCGCTCCTCTCCCCACCAGGCACAATATGCCTTTCTGATCAACTATCCAGGCTGTCTTTGCCTGGAAATTTGTTTCACTCTGTCTTTTTGTGGGTTCTGCTGCTTTAGAATTTGTTTAGAGCCATTTTTTATAGATATTTAAAGGGGTTTGGGGGAGAGCTAGAGGAAGTCACTGATTTTACTCAGCCATCTTGGCTCCACCCCCTAAATTGAGATAAATTAATCACTTCTTTGGTCAGATAAAGCATTTTCATATTTATAAAATGATAGCAAACCTGGCTGTACTTCCTAAAATAGGTCCATGATATCACCTACAATAGTATTGGTCGAGATTTTAATCCATTAGTATCTTTTCCTCCAGTATGATTATTAGCCATATTTTAAATGAATTTGTAATCATTAGTAACCACTAAAGACATTTCATTTTCTCTATGTATATGACAGAAAGAGTGTGAAATTGTCAATAGAGTGTTTTCTAGGGGTCACAAAGAATTGGTTGAAAATTCTGCTTGTGACATTTAGTTATGTGACCAAATCTGGGGAAGATTTTTAACCTCTATGTAGAATTTCCATTTTGGAAATACAAGGGAGTGACCTTGTTTTACATCTTTGTAAAACATCCTTGTTATACAGATAAGGAGACTTGAGATCCAGAGTTAAATGGCTTATGTAGGTCACATAGCTTTTTTAGTATCATTACAAAGGCCAGAATGTAGAGTTTGGCAGGTAGGTGGCACAACAGTAGAGTGGTGGGCCTAGTGTAAGGAAAACCTATGTCTCACACATTTTTGTGTGATTCAGGGCAATTCACTTGAGTTCTGTCTGTTCCACTATCTTCAACTATATGATGGAGATCATTAGATGTGTAAATATTAATAAGCTGACACCATCCCTACCTTCTATCTGCAAGTTTCATGTTCCTAAAAAGGAAATACTCTTTTAAAAAGTGACTTTTAGTTAGAAAAGCTGAACATGGTGTGTAACCATAGATTTTTATCATGTTTCAAATCTACAGTTTTCTGTTGCTGTTATTGTTTGTTTATTTTTTAACAGATAACTGTCTTTTTTTTGTTTTATTGAGCTTTTATTTTGTTAAATATTTCTCATTTATATTTTATCTTTTTAATTAATAAATTTATTCATTTTTAGTTTTCAACATTTACTTCTACAAGATTTTGAGTTCCAAATTTTCACCCCTTCTCACCTCTCCCCCCACCCCAAGATGTCATGCATTCTGAATACCCTTTCCCCTAGTCTGCCTTCCCTTCTATTTCTTCCCCCCTTCTCTATCCCCTTCCCCTTCTATTTTCTTGTAGGGCAGGATAGATTTCTGTAACCCATTTCCTGTATTTCTTATTTCCCAGTTGCATGTGAAAACATTTTTTTTTAAACATGTGTTTTTAAAACTTTGGGTTCCAAATTTTCTCCCTTCCTTCATCCTCATCCACCCTCATTGAAAAGGCAAGCAATTCAATATAGGTTATACATAGGCAGTTATGCAAAACACTTCCATAGTAGACATGGTCTGAAAAACTAACTCTATTTCCTTAATCCTATCCCACCCCTCCATTTATTCCATTCTTTCTTTTGACCCTGTCCCTCCTCAGAAGTATTTGCTTCTGATTACCACCTTTCCCAATCTGCCCCCCTCTCTATCATCCCACTACTCTCTTGTCCCCTTCCCCTCCTATTTTCCTGTAGGGTAAGACAGATTTCCATACCCAATTGAGTGTGTATGTTATTACCTCCTTATGTCAAATCCTATGATAAGAAGATTCATTCATTCCCTCTCACCTTCCCCCATTTCCCCTCCACTGTAAGAGCCTTTCCTTTTCTGCTTTTTTTTGTGAGATAATTTATCCCATTCTACTTCTTCCATTCTCCTTCTCCTAGTATAATTCTCTCTCTCCCCTTAATTTTATTCTCCAGATATGACCCCTTCATCTTCAACTCTCCACGTGCCCTCAATCTATCTATCTATCTATCTATCTATCTATCTATCTATCTATCTATCTATCTATCTATCTATCTATCTACATACACATATTTTTTCCCCTCCAACTACCTTAATACTGACAAAGGTCTCATGAGTTATAAATATCATCTTTCCATGCAGGAATGTAAACAGTTCAACCTTAATAAGTCTCTCATGATTTCTCTTTCCTGTTTACCTCTTAATGTTCCACTTGAGTCTTGTATTTGAAAATCAAATTTTCTATTCAGCTCTGGTCTTTTCATCAAGAATGCTTGAAAGTCCTCTATTTCACTGAATGACCATTTTTTCCCCTGAAGAATTATATTCAGTTTTGTTGGGTAGGTGATTCTTGGTTATAATCATATTTCCTTTGCCCTCCAGAATATTATATTCCATGCCCTGCAGTCCGTTAATGTAGAAGTAGCTAAATCTTTTGTTATCCTGATTGTGTTTCCATAGTACTTGAATTGTTTCTTTCTGGCTGCTTGTAATATTTTCTCCTTGACCTGGGAACTCTGGCATTTGGCTACAATATGTTTTGGAATTTTCCTTTGGGGATCTCTTTCAGGAGGAGATTGGTGGATCCTTTCAATTTCTATTTTGCCTCTGGTTCTAAAATATCAGGGCAGTTTTCTTTGATAATTTCTTGAAAGATGATGCCTAGGCTCTTTTTTTGATCATGGCTTTCAGATAGTTCAATAATTTTTAATTCTTTCTCCTGGATCTATTTTCTAGGTCAGTTGTTTTTCCAATGAGATATTTCACATTGTTTTCTAATTTTTCATTCTTTGGGATTTTTTTTTACAGCGTCTTGATTTCTCATAAAGACACTAGCTTCCAATTGCTCCATTCTAATTTTTAAGGAAGTATTTTCTTCAGTAAGCTTTTGGACTTCCTTTTCCTTTTGTCCAATTTTGATTTTTAGGGCATTCTTCTCTTCATTGGCTTTTTGCACCTTGGCTTTGGGTGTAGGAGCTTTGACTTTGTTTTCTTCTTCTGGTTGTATGTTTTGATCTTCTTTGTCACCAAAGTAAGATAATATAGTCTGACTCTTTTTGCACTGCTTGCTCATGATCCCAACCAATTACTTGAGTTTTAAGCTCTTAAGATAAGAGTCTGCCTCCAATGTGGAGAATGTACTGTCCCAAGCTTTGGGGGTTTGTACAGCTGTTTTCAGAGATACTTCTAGGGACCTGAAAAGTGTCAGTTGTTCCAAGATGCTATGATAAGGGGTGAGGTGTTTCCTCTCCACAGCCAAAACAAACTCCACCACTTCGTCGCCCCAGGACCGCCCCTCAGAACTGTGACCCTGATCCAAGCACAGGCAAAGCAAGAGATTCCTGCCTCAGCACTGGCAAAGAAATCCATGCAATTCCCCTTTGATCAGCCACTTGATTCCCCCTGGGTCTATGGGCCAGAAGCTCAGGAAGCAGCTGCTGCCCTGGGGGTGGCTGAGACTTAGCTTCTTCTCTCATCTCAGTCACAGACTTTTCCCACTGACCTTCTAAGTTGTCTTTGGCCTTCATGGGCTGAGAAGTCTGGAAACCATCAGAGCTGCCTGCGATTCAGCCCTCTGAGGCCTGCTCTAGGTTCGCTGCGGCCTGTGCGCCCATGCCAAACTGTGCTCCTCTCCCTGCCTGGCGCTATATACCTTTCTGATCAGCCATCCAGGTTGTCTTTGGCTGGAAATTTGTTTTACTCTGTTTTTTTCATTTTGTTTTGTTTTGTTTTGTTTTGTTTTGGTGGGTTCTGCTGCTTTAGAATTTGTTTAGAGCCATTTTTATATGTATTTGGAAGGGTTTGAGGGAGAGCTCAAGCAAGTCGCTGCTTTCCCTCTGCCATCTTAGCTCCACCCCCGACCAGATCTTCCTGTCTTTTATTGTGTACATTTTGAAGTGATTTCCTATTTTCTTGTTTCACAGAAAACATCAAGTATACTCAGTTTAACATATATGTTGTAAAACTCCCTTGATTCCTAAATAAAATTATAAATTATCATTCCAACAATTTATGTAGCAGGCCATTTCATCTGACCACCTCCAAGGACATGAAGATGGATATGATAGACAGATTGCCCCCCACCATCTGCACCTTCATTGATCACCATTCAGTATCATATCTTCAGACCCAGGTCAGCTGCACATTTCTTGCCAACAATCATTAAGTATCCAAGAAGATTTTTCTCATCTTCTTCTGTGACAGATATCTCGGTAATGGGTTTCTTAGGTATCACCAGGAAATGAGTTGGGGCTTCTGGGCAAACATCATGGAAAGCAAGATACTGGTCATCTGCAAAAATGATTTTGGCCAGGATTTCCTTGTGAATTATTTTCCCAAAGATGGTGTCTCCTCCAGGCTGAGCAGTCTGAGCTTTGCTGATCTCGTCTTCCATACAGGCAGCCTCTGCAGCTGACTCCTACCACCTCCCGCCACAGCCTCCATTGTTGGTTTATTTTAACATGGCTAATCACACTCCAGGTTCTAAAAGTAATTATTTTTTCCAATTCCATAATCCATTCTATAAAACCTATGGAGGGGAAACAGGAAGAGATGGCTTACTACTTTGGGTCACTTCTAGTCTTAGGAGCCTCTGACAATTACCTTTTCAAATCACTGTTCATTTTCTCACAGAGGTTGGTGGAAATAAAATAAATTCATCTTTATGAAAAAAAGAACACCCAACAAGTTGATTGCTGTTGAAAAAAACTAAGCAATCTATCCTGTCATTAGGTCAAGGAAAGACTCTTGTAGGACAACTGAATGAAGAGTGGTTGCTACTCCACTGCAGCAGTAACCAGTTAGCCAGTTGTACCTAGAAATACTTGTTTGGAAGATACTTTAATGCCTGGGTGAAGTTAATCAGCATAGAATTACCACTTAACTAAATACTTTCTTATAAGTGGATACTTCTGTGTGACAGCTACAAGCAATTTACCACCCTGAGAGGATCAGAATGAGTCTGCCTTTCTTCTCAAGCCACATTCACTTTTCAGTACAAACATTGCTTCATTCAACATGCCTGCCAGAAGTGTATTTCTCGCCTTCTCCAAAGAAGAAAAAAGTGATGGGCCTAGAATACACTTGTTAAAGAGTTTTCTGGTGAAGTGTGTTGATTGAGAGATAAAGGAATTCCAAGTTGCAAGGAGAGAAGGAAAAATTAGTATTTATTAAGTTCCTACTCTATGCTAAGCACTTTACAAATACCTCATTTGATCCTCACAAATTTGATCTTCACGTTTGCAATGGGGTAGCACAGCAATTAAGTTTCTGAGGCTAGATTTAAATTCAGTATTTCCTAACTGCAAGCTCAGTGTCAGTTGGCTGTAGTACACAGTGCTATGAAATCACTGATGCTTCAAGTGAGGCAGTAACTAACTAGCATAGGTAGAGCAAGGCTTTGTTCCAAGCTGCTGTTGCTGAAGTCCTAAGAGGGAAGGTAATTTGTTGTTGTTGTTGTTGTTGTTTTCTTGTTTTGTTTTTTTCCCTGATTGCAAATTAGTCGTCTGTGGGAAAAGAAATGAATAACATATCATGAACTCTATGAAAAATAACATAACAAAACAATGACCTTCTTCTATAAAGTTCCTGTGTGAATACCAGCAATTAATTTTTTTTAAAATCAGGTTTCACCAGGGAGGCATTTCTGATCTAGTGCTCAACCTCTGAGCTGTGATAAAAGCATAGCCATACCTAGAGTTAGAGGATCAGGACCTTGCCCCAACTTAGAAAACAGTGATAGCACATGTAGGCTTCAGTAACCTAGAAACAAAAGAGATTAACATAAATTAGCAATAATAATTAGTTAAAATAGGAATTCACCAGATGGTGTTTCCTCTTTCCCCCTGCACTATTGTGGAACTACCCAGTATGAGTGGCCTCATAGACTTTGCTGGGCATGGTTTGTAGTCCTTGCCTGTCCCTAGTACAAAAACATGCCTAACTATGACTCTGGCTAGAAGAGCTAGTGGCAATGGCTAGAACAGAATATGCCAAAGAACAGACTGTGACAGCAGAGGGCAAGAAAGCCGACTTTATCAGAGCAACTTACAGAGGTCAGATGATGTCAATATTAAAATTTCTTCCTCCAAGGACCAACTGATACAAGATCATAAGATCTAGAACTAAAAGTGACCTTAAAGGCAATTTAGTTCAGCCTTCTCATTTTACCATTGAAGGATCTGACAGGGAGTTTAAGGTCACAGAGGGAGTATCAGAGGTAGAGTTTGAACCATGTTTCACTGACTCTATAGCCAAAGTTCTTTCTTTCATATACTTCCATATTCAGAGCACCCAACAAGTTGATAGCTGTTGGAAAAAAATTAAGCAATCTACCCAGTCATTAGGTTAATAAGAGGCCCCTTTGGGGTAGCTAGGTGGTGCAGTGTATAGAACACCAGCCCTGGAGTCGGGAGGACCTGAGTTCAAATCTGGCCTGAGACATATAACACTTATTAGCTGTGTGACTCTGGGCAAGTCACTTAACCCCAATTGCCTCACAACAATGACAAAAAAGGACCCTTGCAGGACAATTGAATGAAGAGTGATTGCTACTCCACTGCAGTAGTAACCAGTTAGCCAGCTGTACATACAATATTCTTGCTGAGTAGTCTTTGTGGGATACTGAGACTGTGTGCATTGGAATTATCCTTTTTCTGCTGCAGAATGTGTCGTATTTATTGATTTTTCTTTCTTTTTTATATATTTCCTTTTGATTAACCTAACATGTTTGCAAATTAGGCATGGTGTGCTAGCACTGCTCAAGTCAAATGGGATGTCCAGGGCAGAGGTTGCCCAGGTTTTTGAGTGAGTATTAAACAAGAGAAATGCGATGCCTCTCTCCTCCCACTCTGCATTTCTCACCAAAGGCCAACATAGGCCTTCGTGCCACAGTCATCTCTAACACATCTGCTGTGTATCCTATAGTGTTTGGCAGAGCACCACACAGAGGGGGGCTCTTCATAAGCACTGTTTGATGACAGTGATGATGATAATGATAATGGAAACAGGGACAAGGCAGCTGGAAGTAGCAGGTGGTAGCTGTGGTGGAATATTGGTGAAGCAGAGAAAAGGAACCATGTGGAACTGATTCTATGCTCCTATCACTCTCAGGAACTTAGATGTACCTGAGATGGATGGGGTATTAAGGCTGTTATGTATGCCTGAGCAAGAGGTAAAAAATTACCTGGAAATTGATCTGTGGCTGAGAGGCATGTCATGTAAAGAAGTACAGATAATAACTCTTTAACAGGTGTGCCACAGAACATAATTTATTTGAAAGCAGGACTGTCATGGATTCCATGCAAGGAGAAGGTTTTTGAAGGAGCTAAATCAAACAACAAGTATTTTTTTTAAGACTTACTCATTCCCTAGCACTCAGTTAAGTACTTCTTTAGGGTCACACAGGTAGTAAGCGACTATGTCATGATTTGAACTCAAATCTTCCTGACTCCCAGTCTAGTGCTCTAACCATCATAAGCAATTTAACTTACAGAAGGTTATCTTGGTCTAGACTTGGAGAACAACATTATTATGAAACTCCAAGACACTTCTCATATCAGTACATAATGTACAGGTCATTCATTATACTATCCATTTGTGTGTTTCTTTCTTTCTTTCTTTCTTTTAGGCTTATTTGGTGTAGTGGAAAAAGTAACAGATTGAGTCAGGAGATATGGGTTCTAGTTCTGACTATGCTACTAACTAGCTGGGTGACCTTAGGCAAACCATTCAATGTCATTTTTTCTTATTGTCTTTTCTTTAGATGAAGAGTTTGAACTAGATGATCTCTAAAGGCCCTCCCAATCCATAACTCATTATCTTCAATACAGAGTGATAACTTTTTAATTTTTTTTTTTAGGCAATTGGGGTTAAGTGACTTGGCCAGCATCACACAGCTAGTAAGTGTCAAGAGTTTGGTCTGAGATCAGAACTGAACTCAGGTCCTCCTGACTTCATGGCCAGTGCTCTATCCACTGTGCCACTAGCTGCCTTTGCAGAGTGAAACTTTTTATCCCACTTACAGTGTCTTATTAAAGTTGCTCTGAATTTTTTTAAATTTTTCCTTAAAAAATACAATTGTGTAAAGCATATCTGTTCCTTTGTTATTATGAAGAATGTCAGAATGCCTGTCAAAAATCAAGGAAAGAGACAAAAACTGTCATTTATTAATGAAATCCTGTGTTGATGGAGAGGCCTGGATTCATTCAACAGTTCAACTTTCTTCATCTTACTGTGTGGGTGTATTTATGTAGTTCTATACTTAATAATTCAGGATGAAAGAGACCTAGAGGATCTTCTCATGCCAAGCAGGTTCTAGAAAAACATAATTAACATTTTTTAGTGCAGAAGCAGTGTGGTGTTATAGATGTTGACATGTTCTTGACACTAGGAAGAACATGGGTTCTTTGTGATCCTGGGTAAGTCACTTAGTCTAAGTGCTCCAAGCAACATTCTTAGACAAAAAATTGTAGAGAAGATGCATGTCTTCTTAGGTTAAGGGCATTTCCTTATTTGGAAGCTCCCTATACCAATGAAATCATAGGTCTAGTTCCACTCTCTGTTCTTCTGTATGGCCAACTCAAAGGAGCATACCTTTAGTTTAAATGGAAACTTGGGCATCATTCCATATAATCTAGTTTACTAGCAGCTATGCAAATATCGTCTGGGACAAATGTAACCATGAGGGAAAGATGGAACAGATTTGACAGAGGTGAAAACATGTACAGATATACCAATTAATTTATCAGTCAAAGATATCTGTTCCTCGTCATATAGCCATAGTGTCTGTGATGGCATCTAGAAATCAGTCATCTAAGTCAGACCCAATGAAAAACTAAATTAAACTCCCCCTTTTGGGTTGATTCTCTTCCAGCTGCACTAGTTCCAAATAGCCAACAAAGGAAATTTCCTCTTAGCTACTGACTCAGAATGGCTGCTCAGAGCAATTCTCTAAGTCTCTGAAGATATTTTTTTATGGACCATTTTTTCTGCAAATGCCCAGTGAAAGCTGTATTTAAGAATGATCTTGGATTCCACTAATTTGAAATTGGATAGACTAGATAGATAGATAGATAGATAGATATAGATATCTAGATATCTATCTATAGCTATAGCTATAGATATACAGATATAAATATAACTACTATAGTGCCAGTGAGTGTTCAAGAGATGACAATTATGGATGATCATAAGCTCATGTAGGGCTAATGAGTTTTATTCTGATAAATACGTGATGAATGAGGAAAATATATATTACACTATATTATTTAATAAACAATATTACTCTGTAATCCATCCTATTCCTTTTGCCCCATTTCTCAGCCTAGCTCCAAATAAGACCTCTCTCAGTGTGAACTAAATGCGTAGTTGAACAATGTGACCACTTCTAGCTCCTGGTGCTTACCTCACACTGTACTAGGCACTAGGAAAACAAAGAAAAAATTAAACTTTCTCTGCTCCTAAAGACTTTTCTTATTCTTGGGGGAGATGACATGTACATAAATTAATGCATCCTCTTTTTTTTTTAACCAAACCTATGAATTAATTGACATAAGGAATTCTTGAGGAGGAAATTCCAGATACAGATTTATAATCGCTATACAACTTACATACTTAGAGAGTTCCTTTGGTAACTAAGAAGTTAAGTGCTCTGCCCCAGGTTACACAATCAGCATATGTCAGAGACAGAACTTAAATCAAGGGCTATCTGAGTCAAAGGCCAGTTAGCTCATTATTTACTAGGGCAATGATGTCAAACTCAAATAGAAACTGGCGGTTAATCCCATTAGGGAGCTCTGTGGGTCACATAATGACTTAGTTTTAAAATATTATCTAAAATGTAATGTTATGTATATTGCTTGTATTTTAATTTATTTTCTTAATTATATTTTAGTCTGGTTCACGTTGCTCTTAGTATTGTAGACCACATGCTAGATTTGACATCTCTGCATTATATGGCCTCTAGGGATGCTAAGACTACAGAGTACAAACTCTGTAAAAGCTTTCCACTCTGGAAGGGCTTTAAGTATTGGCTTGGAGCTCATCTGCTAAAGACCAGCCTATTTTTTCCCCAGTGGCATGAATTGAAGTGATCATCTACTAAAGAGTAGTTGACTAGTGATCTATATTAATGGAGTGAGTACCCCCATATGGATACAATCATGACTTCTTGAAGTAATGGTCTTTCGTAAATTTATTTTTTGTTACATTTCAAGTTCCAAGCTCCCTTCCCACCCTGCACAAAAGAAGGCTACCATTTGATAAAGTTATATTTGAATGTATATATAGATATCTCCATCTATTTGAAGATACATTATATAAATTTATCTGTAAAACCATATTATGTGTACTTCTATTTATCCATTCTTTCTCAAAAGGTGGATAGCATCTTCCTTCATGGGTCCTTTGTAGTTGATCTGAGTATTTATAACACTCAGAATAACTCAGCTATTCACAGGTGTTTGTGGGGTACATATGGGAGCAATAGGAAATATGGATGGACAAGTAAACTGAAGTCAAAGTGAAGAGCTTTAAATTCCACACAAATGAGTTTCTATTTTATCCTAGGGGAAATAGAGGGACAGCCATGGAAGATTATTGAGTAGTTGAATGGCATAGTCAGACACGAGGTATCCTTCTGAAATATTAGGAAGTTTGGAGTTGGGTAGATAGAGCTTGAAGTCTAAAAATATAAAGGCAGAAGTAGCCAAGGCATTGATACTAGCATGAATTTTGAAATACAAACCACAAACCTAATATTCAAACTTGGGTCATTTTTCTTTTAGTGATGGGGGTGGTGCTGGAGGGGATAAAAGAGAGAGTACTAAACTTGTGATTAGGAATTCTCAATGAGGAAACTCACTGTACAAATGCATATATGTAACTATTCTGTAACTTATCATCTAAAAGAGTTATCTGGGATACCAAGAGGTTAAGTGACATATCTAAAGCCAATATGAGGAACTTGAATCCAAGTCACTTTAGCTCCTAAGGCTGGTTGTCTCTCCTCAACTCTAAGGCATCTATCAACTAATATTACTTAGTATAAATGAGTTTGAAAACACTTGAACAGCTTTCTGTTTTAGGTTTACAGACATTCATTATTGTTTGCTTGCTTATTACCTGTAAATTATTCCCTTAAGTATCCCAGAATATTCAAAATTACAAAACACAAATTGTTATAGAAGTGTTTTTTGAAATAAAGATTGGCCATGAAGTGATACTTTGTGGTTAAACCAAGAGGCATAATTTTCCAGTACTTTGCCCATCTCCATCAACCTAAATAATTTAATGTCCCTTGGGGGTGGGTAGAAAGCTGCTTGGAGAGACTTTAGAGTCTTGGTTTATGAGACTTTACAAATCAAGAGGAAAAAATAAACACAACTCAAACATTGTGTGTAATTAGCATTTGACTATAATTATACTAAACTTGCATTTGGCTAATCTATATTTTCTCCAAATAAGTTATGACAGTTGTGCAATAGCATAATTTCCACCTGAGCAGCATAAGGTGCTTTCACATGATAGACATCAAAAACTGATGCTGTTAGGTAGAGTAAAACTGGCTTCCCTTTCACACAGCACCTAATTATGTGGCACTGGCATACAATATACAATAATCTTCCATGATCTTGCCTGTTTTGGATAAGAAAGGTGATCTAGGTACTTATATTTGGATGTTGATAAGTGCATTCAGGACAGTTTTGTTTTCAAGGAATTTGCCCTTAAAAATCAACATCACTTACCTCTTTCCTCACTTAACTTCTCTCAGCCTCAGTTTCCTTACATGTAAAATAGGGAAAATAATAGTACCTGCCTCAGGGATTGGGTAAGGAACAAATGAGGTAAAATTGAAAGCACTTTGTAAATAGTAAAGTGCTCTATAAATGCAAACTCTGATTCTCTGGCTCAGATAGTAACTCAATAAAGCAAGGTTTAGTACAAAAGCAATGCCATCTTGCTCATAAAAAGAGAATAAATAAATTTATGAATGAATGAGCACTTATTAAGCACTTACTATGAGATAGGCACTGTGCTAAACATTGACAAAATAAACACAGAAGAGATGCAGTCCCTGCCCTCAAAGAATTTACATTGTAGTAGGTTGAGAAGATACATATATAAGGAAATGTTGGCTGGGTATGGAAATTTTAGTCCAGGAAGACAAAGAAAGAATGGAGAGTGGAGCCATATGCAAGTCAATTGACATATCCTTTCCAGAAGTGCTGTTTTGATTACTGTTGTCACAACAAGCGGTAAAATGGGCGGGAAGGGATCTATTCACAGAAACATGGAGGTGGCTAGGAGGAAGAATAGATTTGAGGCTAACTAGATATAATGGATTGAGTTTTTGTGGCCACTTACACATCAGTCAGGACAGTGCTCCTTAGAGAGGGAGTTCTAAAACTGAGACGTTGTGGTATCATTAGAAGAAAAGACAAATTCACTGCTACCCAAAGTGGTCTCATGCTCATTGAGCCCAAGGAAAGATGAAACTTGACTTTGGTCCAAGAATGGAAAAACCCTAGCTGACTCTTGTCACACATGAGTCCTATGACCTAAGAAAGTCACTTAAATACTCTGAGCCTCATTTTTCCCATCTTTAAAATGAGGATGACAATACATGAACTACTTGCCTTATAGAATTATGAAGATTAAATTCCAGAGAGGATGTGAAAATACCACTGTAAATTGTAAAGTCTTATGAAAAAGTAAGGGATTATTATAATTTGAACTATTTTAGGTCCTATCTCATAGACTGGATTAAGAATAGATTGATGTTGCCCTCTCCAGGGTCAACCTAGTGAAATATGGGCTTGGGGCAAAATACAGTATGTATGTGAAAATCTTTCTGCATTTGAATAAATGAATGAATGAGAAATAATATAATATGTTCTAGTTACGTGCAATGTACTATACTAAACCCTGAGGCTTTGGAGTCCTCACAAATAGAAAAGCAAGCCATTCTCTGACCTGATCTCAAGAATACACAAACACACACACACATACACACACACACACACACACACATTCAGCATTATATGCATATGTAAATACAGCTGAGGTGATTCATAATGACATGACTACACATATGTAATATATAATAGCATTTATGTTTCACTTAAAGGTTTGCAAAGTTCTATTTTCACAATATTACGGGAGGTAATTGTTATTGTTATGTCATTTTACAGTTGATAAAATTAGGCACAAAAAGGTTAAGGGACTTGCCTGGAGTCACACAGATAGTAAGGAGTCTGTGGAAAACTTACTCAGACCTTTCTGAATCAAAATCTTTATCTATTATACCTCATAGTTGTCTCTCTGGAAATGGATATGCATATATACATACATATATATATATATACATATACATATATGTGTGTGTGTGTGTGTGTGTGTGTGTGTGTGTGTTGACAGGATCCAAAACTACCCCTCTTTTTTTACTCCTCTCTCTTTTTACTATTAGGAGATATCCTGTTTTCCAGAGGTAAAGCCTAGCAAACAAGCTGGGCCAAGAACTAGGCATAACAACAATCCTAGATGAACACTACTACAACTAAATCATGTGAATGGTGGTTCCTGAACCCAAGCAAGCACCAACAAGCCCAGATATGAGGCCTTGCCATGAATGGACTTTTTGTCACTAGACAACCTTGCCTCACTGCCTCGAATCTCATGCTAGAGGAAGCCCCAACACATATGTCTGATTTCTTTTCCATGATGGAATAAAGAAAGCTTTTTGCTTTTAATTTGTGTGAGATTTTTGGTGTTTTTGGAGTTAACAGCAGTTGTAAAACCTCTGTGACTCTTTGGTCATTTGTTACCAGAGTTGACAGAATATGTGTGTGTGTGTGTGTGTGTGTGTGTGTGTGTGTGTGTGTGTACACATGTATTTATGTAAAATATATGTATAGATTATATGTTAACATATAAATATAAAACACATTTATATACACAAAGACAATATATATTTATATATAAGCTTATGTAGGACGAAGCTCTTTTCTCAAATAGTCCAGAAGTGTCACCACATATGGTCAGTAAGTCATTCAATAAACAATTATTATACACCTGTTATGTGCCAAATCCTATGCTAAATGCTAGGGACATAAAAAAGGCTAAAGAGTGCCAGCTCTGAAGGAGCTCACCATTGAATGGAGGAGACAATAGGCAAACACTATGAAGGAAAAAGCTGTACAAATATACAAACGTTTATACAGGATAAACAGGAAGGGATCAACAGAAAAAAGGCACTAGAATTAAGAGTCATTACTGTGTATGAAGGTATACACTTGTAATCCCTGCTAAATATGGTAGGTTATTTGAACACAGGAGTTATGAAAGGTGGTAGGTTAAACTAATAAGGTGTTCACACTAAATATGGCACCAATATAATGACTCCCTAGGAATAGAGTGCCACCAGGTTGCTTAAAGAGGGAATAATTGGCCCAGTTGGAAATGGAGTAGATCAAACATCCTGTGCTGGTGAATAGTGGGATTTGGGCCTGGTGAAATAAAGATATCCAGTCTCAAAAACAAAGAAAAGAAAAAAAAAGGCTAGTGATAACCTACATGCATGAAAACCCAGATCTTCTAATTCCAAGTCTAGTGCTTGCTCCAATTAGGGTTAACAACATCAAAACTTTAAATAGCTATAGCGAGATGATACAGAGATAGATGAGAGAAAGATAAAATAAGTAAAAGAATGAATAAATCTTTAACACAGAACTACAGTAGAAGCCTCAATTCTTCACTGTCATCTAATCTTCATTACCAATATTTATTCAATTCTATAAATTGTTTAGATAATGACATGGCCCAACATACTCTTTTGCTTCAATCTAGTCATAGATATTTACAGGCAATTACTTATGTGTTGAAGAATTAGTCCTTAGAACATAAGCTCTTTGAAGCAGGGGCTATTTTCATTTTTGTCTTTGCATTCTTGGTGTCTAGCACAATTATTACATATACTAGGTGCTTAAATGTTTGCTGAATGTAATTGAACATGGGTGAAAACATACATACCTCATAATCACAAAGACAGAAAAGGAATGGCCAATAGAAATTCATGGATATATATGTGTGTGTGTATATATATATATATAAACACATATGCATACATGTGTATATGCATACATATACATATATATATGTGTGTGTTATAGCTATTTATCTATCTTTTTTGTTCATTTGTTTTTTTAGATAAATCAAAGGTCAATCTAAGTAAACAGTAAGATGTGATAGCCATATTCAGTCCTGGGGTATAATATAGTAAGAGAGTCTTACTGTCCAGGATTAGGTGGGTGGTCATAAAATTACTGTATTATGCTCTGATCAGACCCCATCTAGAACACTTTGATCAGCCTTGGTCATCCCATTTTTAAAAGGGCGTTCAAAAGAGAGTGTCAACAGCAGAAGAGCAATAAATACAGTTAATGGCCCTGAAATCATGTCATATAACAGTTGATTGAATGAATAAGGGCCATCTAACATAGAGAATAGAAGGTTTAGAGGGGGATATCTAGTTGTCTTCAAATACTTGAAGGGTTTTCATGCGAAATAGGGATTAGATTTGATCACAGATACAGTGGACAAAAATTCCAAAAAGGTAAATTTAGATTTGATATGAATAAACATTCCTAAAAATTACAGCTGTGCAAAAGGATAATAGGCTGCTTTGGGAGGTACTGGGTTCTCTGTCACTGAAGGTCTTCCAGTAGAGTTTGAATGAACACTTATGAGTATTCTATAGAGCTGACATGGGGTTTTGATTAAGGTGGTCTCTGAGGTCCACTTCAAATATGAGATTCTATGAATAATATACTGGCCAAGTCAATCAACACAACCCATCTAAATTCTAGTGCTTTCTCTTTAAATTATTTCACATTGGCCATGTATATGACATGCTTTGTATATAATTGTTTGCATTCTGTTTCCTGCATTAAATTGTAGGCTCTCTGTGGTCAGGGACTGTCTTTTACTTCTTTTTGGATCCCTGGAGCTTAACACAGTACCTGGCACATAAGAGATGTTTAATAAATGTTTATTAATTGATTGTTTGATTGGCATTGATACAAAGTTTGAGAACTCCTTCATGGAGCATGCATTCTAATATGGTGAAAGATAATATATATACCCAGATACCTATATGTCATGTTACATGACAAGTGCATTAAAGTGTTACTTCTAACTTGTGGTCTGGGGACCTGAGACACTTTTAGGGATCGTGAGGTCAAAACTGTTTTCTTTATCATCATCCTTCTTTTAATTTCTAATATGATAAATATCAAAAAATATAACCCACATATACAAAAGCTTTTTCGAATCCTCAATAATTTTGAAGAGGTTGAAATTTTAAATTGGGTCCAGAGACCAAAATTTTTGAAACTATTATATAAGAGAGCTATCAAATAATGTGTCCTTCAAGATATAAAGGCAAAGGATGCCACTTATCTCGGGGTGGATCAGGGTAAACTTAAGGGAGGAAGTGCCATTTGCATTGATCTTTAAAATATGGATAGGAAGTAAAAACATTATTGAAGGCAGTCAATGGGGCTTAGAGAATAAAGAACTTTCCTGGTAGGCAGAAAGTCCTGAGTTCAAGTCCTGCCTCTGGTCCATGCTGATTGTGTGACCCTGGGCCATTCAGTAAATTTATTAATAACCCAGGGAATTTTCTAAGACTATAAATTGAAGAGTGGCTGTTGACTTGTATTAGTAGAGAGTTTCCTCATTGTGAATTCCCTACATCAGTGTAACAGGTCTTATCTCAGAAAAAGAGAAAAGTGAGGCAAGGAGTGCATTGCAAGTGAATGAGTCCATGGTAAATGTTATTGAGACAGTTTTGAAGTTACCTGTAACAGCCTGTGCTGACCCATTTCCCATTACTTTGAGATAACATTTGTTTGTACTTCTACAACTATACTGGAAGTATTTTCAGGAATTCCATAGAACACACACACACACACACACACACATATTATATGTATAATATATAATTAATTTAATTATATAACATTATATATATATATATATATATATATATATATATATATATTGCCTTTGCCATCTTCTCACTTGTTTCTTTCTTCTAAAAGGACTTGGGGCATTATTTCATGAAGACATTAGTGTCAAGACCACAGAGTATACTATTTATCAGGAAGTCATAGGCAGAGCTGCAGGAGAAGGTGGAAAATGCACTTTAGGCAACTATATAGTCAGTCAATAATCAACAAGTATTGTCTGTTTTTTAAGATTTTTTTTTTCTGTACTCTTTTTATTAATGAATTTATTTATTTTTAGTTTTCAACATTCACTTCCATAAGATTTTGAGTTTTAAATTTTCTTACTCCCTACCACCCCTCCCCAAGATGGTGTGCAATCTGATATAGGCTCTACATATGCATTCATATTAAACATATTTTCACATTAGTCATGTTGTAAAATAGAAATGGGGGGGTGGAGCCAAAATGACAAGGTAAAAACAGGGACTTGCTTGAGCTCTCCCCCAAAGCCCCTTCAAATACCTGTAAAAATTGACTCTAAACAAATTCTAGAACAGCAGAACCCACAAAAAGACAGAGTGGAACAAATTTCCAGCCCAAGACAACCTGGATCTTCCATGGGAAGGGTCCGTTGCAACAGGCTGGGAGAGGAGCACAAGCCAGTATGAGATGTATAAACTGGGACCCAGCAAAGTAGGAGCAGGCTTCAGGGTACTGAATCTGATAACTATGGCAGTTTCCAGACTTCTCAACTCACAAATGCCAAAGACAACTTAAAAGGTCAGTGGTAAAGGTCTGTCAGAACTGGGTGAGAGAGGAATGCAGTCCAACCCTGGTCCCAGCAGTGGTGGCTGATTCCAGAGCTCTCAGTCCACAGAAAGTAAGGGAATTGAACAACTAATCAGAAGGAGATTCTGAGGAAAGGTTCTGTTGCTTTGCCCATACTTGGATCTGGGTCGCAGTACTGGATGGCAGTCCTGGGGTGAGGAGGAGCACTGACATAGCAGAGTATGTGGCAGCAGTGAAGAGGGAACCCTCCTCACAATTCCAAGGTAGACAAGAGTGTTTGTGGTCATGCCCTGACCAGATCATAGGGCAGGAGTGGAGTAAACACCTCTCCTTAGATCATACCACTTTGAAAGAACTGAAAACTTGCAGGTCCCTAGAAGTATCTCTAAAAACAGCTGCACAAAACTCCTGAAACTTGGGACAATATTCCCGCCACACTGGAAACAGCGCCTACCTTAATAAAGAGTTTAATATTCAAGTAATTGACTGGGAAAATGAGCAAACAGTGGAAAAAAACTCAGACTATAGAATCTTACTTTGGTGATGAAAAAGATCAAAACATACATTCAGAAGAAGACAAAAAAGTCAAAGCTCCTATATCCACAGCCTCAGTCCCAGGCCATGCAAGAGCTCAAAAAGGAGTTTGAAAATCAAGTAAGAGAAGTAGAGGAAACATAGGAAAGAGAAATGAGAGTGATGCAAGAAAATCATGAAAAACAAATCAACAGCTTGCTAAAGGAGACCCCAAAAAATACTGAAGAAAATAATTCCTTAAGAAATAGACTAACCCAAATGGCAAAAGAAGTCCAAAAAACAAATGAAGAGAATGTTTTAAAAAGCAGAATCAGCCAAATGAAAAAGGAAGTAAAAAAGCTCACTGAAGAAAATAATTCCTTAAAAATTAGAATGGAACAAATGGAAGCTAATGACACTATGAGAAATGAAAAAATTATAAAAGAAAGACAAAAGAATGAAAAAAAAGATGACAATGTGAAATATCTCATTTAAAAAACAATTTACCTGAAAATAGATCCAGGAGAGATAATTTAAAACTTTCTGTACTACCTGAAAGCCATGATCCAAAAAAGAACCTAGACATCATCTTTCAAGAAATTATCAAGAAAACCTGCACTGACATTCTAGAATTAGAGGGTAAAACATAAATTGAAAGAATTTGCCAATGATTTCCTGAAAAATATCCCAAAAGGAAAACTCCCAGGACTATTATATCCAAATTCCAGAGTTCCCAGGTCAAGGAGAAAATATTTCAAGCAGCCAGAAAGAAATAGTTCAAATAATATGGAACCACAATCAGGATAACACAAGATTTAACAGCTTCTACTTTAAGGCATTGAAGGCTTGGAATATGATATTCTGGAGGTCAAAGGAGCTAGGATTAAAGCCAAGAATCAACTACCCAGCAAAACTGAGTGTAATCAATGAGGGGGAAAATTGATATACAATGACACAGAGGAATTTAGGTGCATTCTTGAGAAGCCAGAGCTAAATAGAAAAACTGACTTTCAAATACAAGACTGATGAGAAGCATGAAAAGGTAAACAGGAAAGAGAAATCATAAGGGACTTATTAAAGTTGAACTGTTTACATTCTTACATGGAAAGATAATATTTGTAACTCATGAGATGTTTCTCATTATTAGTTGGAGGGAATATATATATATATATATACATATGTGTACATATATACATATACATATATACACACACACATATATATACATACACATACACACATACATACATACACACACACACACATATAAACACATACACACAGAAGGCACAGTCTGAGTTGAATAAGAAGGGGCAGCTAGGTGGCGTAGTGGATAGAGCACTGGTCTTGGAGTGAGGAGGACCTGAGTTCAAATCCGCCCTCAGACACATAACACTTACTAGTTGCGTGACTCTGGGCAAGTCACTTAACCCCAATTGCCTTGCCAAAAAAAAAAAAAAAAAAAAAGCTTTTACAGTGGTGAAGAGGGGGGAGATGAGAGGGAATAAGTTAACTTTACTCTCATCAGATTTGGCTTAAGGAGGGAATAACATACACACTCATCTGGGTCTGGAAATCTACCTTACCCTACAGGAAAGTAGGGAGAAAGGGGGTAAGATAGGGACTGGTAATAGAAGAGAGGGCAGATTAGGGGAAAGAGTAATCAGAAGCAAACACTTTTGAGGAGGGACAGGATCAAAGGAGAAAATAGAATAAACAGAGGGCAGGATAGGATGGAGGGAAATATAGTTAGTCTTCCACAACATGACTATTATGGAAATTTTTGCACAACTACTCATGTTTAGCTTGTATCATATTGCTTGCCTTCTCAATAAGGGTAGGTAGAGAGGGAGGAATGGAGAAAATTTGAAGCTCAAAATTTTAATAATGAATGTTAAAAAATTGTTTTTTACATGCAACTAGCTTTTTTTGATGTACATTTCTCTAATCAATAGTGATATAGAACATTTTGTCATACACACACACACACATATATATATATGTATATATTTAACTTCTTCATCTGAAAAGTCCTGTTCACATACTTTGATCATTTATCAATTGGGGAATTACTTGTATTCTTATACATTTGACTCAATTCTCTATATATTTGGAAAATGAGGCCTTTATCAGAGACACTGGCTGTGAAAATTGTTTCCCAGATTTCTGTTTCTTTCCTAATCTTGGTTGCGTTGGCTTAGTTTGTGCAAAACCCTTTCAATTAGGCTAATCAAAATCATCCATTTTGCATTTCGATATGTTCTCTGTCTTCTTTTGTCACAAATTCTTCCCTTTTCCATAAATATGACAGGTAATCTATTCCTTACTCTACTAGTTTGCTTATAGTATCAGTCTTTATGTCTAAGCTGTGTACCCATTTTGATTTTATCTTAGTGTATGGTATAAAATGTCAGTCTAAGCCTAGGTTCTAGCAAACTATTTTCCAGTTTTCCAAGCAGTTTTTGTTAAATAGTAAGTTCTTATCCCAGAAGCTGGAGTCTTTGGGTGTATCAAAGAGTAGATTACTATAGTCATTAACTATTGTGTCTTATGTACCATTTGTACCCACCCGCTGATCTACCGCTCTATTTCTTAGCCAGTACCAAGTAGTTTTGATGATTGCTGCTATATAATACAATTTAAGATCTGGTATGGCTAGGCCACCTTCCCTTGCATTTCTTTTCATTAATTCCCTCGATTTACTGGGCATTTTCTTCTTCCAGACAAATTTTATTATCATTTTTTCACACTCTATAAAATAATTTTTGGTAGTTTAATTCATATGGCACTGAATAAGTAAATTAATTTAGGTAGAATTGTCATTTTTTAAAAATATTAGCTTGGCTAACCCATGAGCAACTGACATTTTTACAAGTATTTAAATCTGACTTTATTTATGTGAAAAGTGTTTTGTAATTGTGTTCACACAGTTCCTGGGTTTGTTTTGGCAGGTAGACTCCCAAATATTTTATAATGTCTATAGAAACTTTAAATGGAATTTCTCTATCTTTTGTTGTTGGGATTTGTTAGTAATATATAGAAATGTTGATGATTTATGTGGGTTTATTTTATGTCATACCACTTGGCTAAAGTTGTTTATTATTTCAAGTAGTTTTTTACTTGATTCTCTAGAATTCTTTAAGTATTCCATCATATCATCTGCAAAGAGTGATAGCTTTATTTCTTCTTTGCCTATTCTAATTCTTTCAATTTCTTTTTTCTTCTCTTATTGCTAAAGCTAACATTTCTGGTACAATATTGAATAACAGTATTGATAAGGGACATCCTTGTTTCACCCCTGATCTCATTGGAAATAGTTCTAGTTTATCCCCATTACATATAATGCTGGTTTTTGATACATGCTACTTATCATTTTAAGGAAGATTCCATTTATTTCTATACTCTCTAGTATTTTTAATAGGAATGGGTGTTGTTTTTTTTTGTCAAAAGCTTTCTCTGCATCTATTTAAGATAATCATATGATTTTTGTTAGTTTTGTTGTTAACATGGTCAATTATGCTGATAGTTTTCCTAATATTGAAGCAGACCTACATTCCTGGTATAAATCCTATTTGGTCATGGTGTACTATTCTTGTGATAAGTTGCTGTAATCCCTTTGTTAATATTTTATTTACAATTTTTGCATCTATATTCATTAGGGATATTTGTCTCTAATTTTGTTTCTCTGTTTTGGCTCTTCCCAGTTTAGGTGTCAGCACAATATTTATATCATAAAAAGAATTTGGTAGGATGCCTTCATTGCCTATATTTCCAAAGAGTTTATATAATAATGGAATTAATTGCTCTTTAAATGTTTGGTATCATTCACTTGCAAATTCATCTGGCCTTGTAGATTTTTTCCTACAGAGTTCATTGATTGCTTGTTCAATGTTTTTTTTTTCCTGAAATGGGGTTAAGTATTTTAATTCCTTTCCAGTTAATCTGGGCAATTTATGTTTTTGTAAATATTCATCCATTTCACTAAGGTTGTCAAATGTATTGGCATATAGTTGGGATAAAATAGTTCCTAATTATTGTTTTAATTTCCTCTTCATTGTTGGTGGAATCACCCTTTTCCTTTTTGATATTGGTAATTTGGTTTTCTTCTTTCTTTTTTTTAAATTAAATTTACCAAAAGTTTATCTATTTTATTGTTTTTTTTCATAAAACCAGATCTTATTTTTATTTATTAGTTCAATAGTTTTCTTAATTTCCATTTTATTAATCTCTCCTTTGGTTTTCAGTATTTCTAATTTGGTATTTAATTAAGGATTTTTAATTTGTTATTTTTCTAGTTTTTTTTTAGTTGTGTACCCAATTCATTGATTTCCTCTTTCTCTGTCTTATTCATGAAAGCATTTAGAAATATAAAACTTCCCCTAAGAACTGCTTTTGCTGCATCCCATAGGTTTTGGTATGTTGACTCATTATTGTCATTCCCTTTGATAAAGTTATTGGTTGTTTCTATGATTTATTGTTTGGCCCACTCATTCTTTAGGTTTAGATTATTTAGTTTCCAATTAATTTTTAGTCTATCTTTCCATGGCCCTTTATTACATAAAATTTTATTGCATCATGATCTGAAAAGGATGCATTTAATATGTCTGCCTTTCTGCATTGGACTGTGAAGTTTTTATGCCCTAGTACAAGGTCAATTTTTGTGTAAGTGCCATGAACCACTAAGAAAAAAAAGTATATTTCTTTCTATCCACATTCAATTTTCTTTAGAGGTCTACCATATCTAACTTTTCTAAAATTCTATTCACCTCATTAACTTCTTTCTTGTTCATTTTGTGGTTAGATTTGTCTAGTTCAGAGAGGGGAGTTTGAGGTGCCCCACTATTATAGTTTTGCTTTCTATTTTTTTCCTGTAGCTCCCTGAACTGTTCCTCTAAGAATCTGAATCCTATATTACTTGGTGCATATATGTTTAGTAATGATATTACTTCATTGCTAGAGTGACTTGCAGCAGGATGTAATTTCCTTCCTTATCTTTTTCAGTAAGATTGATTTTTGCTTTTGCTTTGTCTGAGATCAGACTTGCTACCCCTGCTTTTTTTTTTTACTTCAGCTGAAGCATAATATATTCTACTCCAGCCTTTAACCTTTGCCTTGTGTGTATTCCTCTGTTCCCAATGTGTTTCTTGTAAACAACATACTGTAGGATTATGGTTTTTAATCCATTCTGCTCTCTGCTTCCATTTTATGGGAGAGTTCATCCCATTCACATTCACAACAGTTATGATTACTATCTGTGTCTTTCTCTTCATCCTACTCCCCCAATATTTATTCTTTTCTTTCTTCTTTCTTCCTTTCCCTCACTTGTGTTATGCTTTTGACCACTTCCTCTCTCAGTCCACCCTTCCTTCTATTAGCTCCCTCTGTTTTCTTCCCCTTTACCCTTACTACTTCCCTCCCTTCTGTTCCCCTCCCTTTTCTTTCCCCTTTTCCCTTCTACTACCTCTAGGGTAAGTTGGATTTCTATACCTAACTGATTATGTTATTCCCTCCTTGAGCCAAATCTGATGAGAGTAAGGTTCAAACATTGATCATCTTCCTCTCTTCTTTCCCTCTGCTGTAATAGATTTTTGTGACTTTTCCTGTAATGTAATTTACCCTGGTCTGCCTCCTCCTTTCCTTTCCTTTCCTTTTTCTTTTTTATTTTTTGGCTAGGCAATGGGGTTAAGTGACTTGCCCAGGTCACCCAGCTAGTGTTTGTGTCTGAGGCTGAATTTGAACTCAATTCCTACTGATTCCAGGGCAGATGCTTTATGCACTGTGCTGCCTAGCTGCCCCTCTTCTTTCCTTGTCTCCCAGCACAATCCCTTAATTAGATCCATTTAATCCACTTACTTATATCTATTTAACCCACTTAATTAGATTTTTTTATCATTACATCAAAGTCAAGTTATACCCACCCCCTCAGTCTATGCATACCCCTTTAAAACAGTTTAATAACAATACACATCTCAAGAGTTGCAAGTATCGTCTCCTCTTGTAGGAATGTAAACAGTTCACCCTTGTTAATAACATGTTGTCAGTTTTTTCTGTCTCATTTACCTTTTTATGCCTCTCTTGAATCTTGTATTTGAAGATTATTTCTTTTTTGTTGAGCTGTGGTCTTTTTATCAGGAAGGTTTGGAAGTCTCCTACTTTGTTGAATGTCCATCACCTCCCCTGAAATATTATTCTCATTTTCACTGGGTAGTTGGTCCTTGGTTGTAATCCAAGCTCCTTTGCCTTATGGATTATCATATTCCACATCTTATGATCTTTTAATGTAGAAGCTGCAAGGTCCTGTGTAATCCTGACTGTGGTCCATGATATTTAAATTGGTTTTTTCTGACTTCTTGCAGTATTTTGTCTTTGACCTGGTAATTTTGAAATTTGGTTATTATGTTCCTTGGCGTTTTCAATTTGGAATCTCTTTCAGGAGATGATTGGTGGATTCTTTCTATGACTATTTTACCCTCTTGTTTTACAGCCTCAGGGCATTTGTCCTTTATGATTTCCTGAAAGATACTGTCCAGGCTCTTTTTTTATTGTGGTTTTCAAGTAGACCAATAATTTTTAAATTGTCTCTCCTGGCTCTGTTTTCCAGGTAAGTTGTTTTACCAATGAGGTATTTTATATTTTCATCTATTTTTTAATTCTTTTGTTTCTGTTTGACTGATTCTTACTCTCTCATAGAGTCATTAGCTTCCATTTGCCCAGTTCTAATTTTTAATGAGTTGTTTTCTTCTATTAGATTTTGTACCCCCTTTTCCATTTGGCACATTTTACTTTTTAAGGAATTCTCTTCAGTGAATTTTTGTGACTCATTTTCCTTTCAGCCAATTCTTCTTTTTAAGGAGTTGTATTCTTCAGTGTACTTTTTTTCCCAATTTGGACAATTATATTTTTAAGGACTTGTTTTCTACGGTTAATTTTTGTCCTTTTTCTAACCTATTGACTCATTCTTGCATACCTCTCAGTTATTTCCCCAATTTTTCTTCTACCTCTCTTATTTGACTTTTAAAATCTTTCTTGAGCTCTGCCATGAAGGCTTTTTGGGCTTCAGACTAGTTCATATTATTTTTTGAGATTTTGGATATGACTATGTTGACAATGTTGTCCTCTTCTGAATTTCTGCCTTGATCTTCTCTGTCTTCATAATAAGAATCTATGGTTATTGTACATCTCTTTTTGCTAATATTGTTTGCTTATTTCCTGAACTTAAAAAAAATGAGCTCTCCTGCTGGGGAGTGGGAGGCACTGACCAAAGCTGCTGGGAACCTTGGGCCTGATCACTGGCTTTGTGTGCTTGTGCCTTAAGTATTGGTAGCTGGAGGCTGTAGGGTTCTGGCAGCTTACCTGGTGTTGGGCTGGAATCAGCAACACTAGAGCTCTAGGGGTAGGGGTGGGCAGTCTGGCCCCTGGAGGATGCCTGTTCACTCAGGCATTTCACTCCTTTCTTTGGCTCCTTCTCCCCTAGGCCTTGCACTCCTTTATTTGGCCCCCTTCTCACCTGGGCCTTGCATAGGGATGTTCCCTGATGCAGGATGTTTATCTACCTGGAGCTTTCCCTCTTGGAGTTGTATTTTCTAGAGTTTTTCTGAGGTACTGGGAGACTTGGCTGCAGGAGAACCCTGTGGTTTTCTGAGCCAGTTTCTGCCAATTCCCCTGCTTGTACTGAGGCACTTAGGGGTCCTGGTGTTGGTGACCATCTGCTCCACCATCCTGGGGTTTAGGATATCCCCCTGGCATGCTGAGATGAGGCTTTCTGTTAGCTTGCCAGTTCACCTCCCATTCTGTACTGCCCCCTGTCCCCCAGAGTGAGAGGGGTTTTCCCCATTAATCCCCCAAGCTTCCTTGGCTACCAGACTGCTGTACCACATCTTTCTGCTGGTTCTGCTATTTTTTGAGTTTTTTCCTGGGGCAATATTTTCTGGGTTTTCAGAGGTCAATAAGGGAGAGTGACAGTGACTTACTTCTTACTCTGCCATCTTGGCTTATGGAAGTGGAACTATCAATATCTCCCCTTTGCTTTTAAAGGAGCTCTTCCCTTCAGTGAATTTTTGTGCCTCATTTTCCATTTGGCAATTCTACTTTTTAAGGATTTCTTTTCTACAGTCAATTTTTCTCCTTCCTTTTTTCAAGCTATTGACTCTCTCTTACAAACCTCTCATTTCTTTCTATAATTTTTCTTCTACCTCTCTTATTTGACTTTTAAAATCCTTCTTGAGCTCCTCCAAGAAGCCTTTTTGGGCTTGAGACTAGTTCATATTCCCCTTTGAGGTTTTGGTTGTGGGTATATTAACAATGTTGTCATCTTCTGAATTTGTGTTTGATCTTCCTTGTCATAATATTAAGAATCAATGGTTATTGCCCATTTTTGCTTTCTGCTCATGGTGTTTTCCTATTCTCTGGCTTTTAAATTTGAGCTGTCCTGTTGGAGCATAGGGGGCACTGACCCAAGCTTCTTGTGCTGGGTGCCAGTGATCTGGTCACTGGCTTTGTGTGCTGAGGTCTCAGGTGCTGGCAACTGGAGGCTGTAGGGGTCTGGCAGCTTATGTGGTGTTGAGATGGTGTCAGCAACACTGAAACTCTTGGGGTACAGCGGGAGAATGGCTGCTCTGAAGCACCAGAAGTTTTGGCTGCTGGAGTCACCTACCCACATGGAGTTGTGCTTTTTGAGTTTTGCTGAAGCACCAGGAGGTTTGGCTGCTGGAGTCCTGGTTCCCCTGCCTGTGCCAAGGCTCTTTGGGGATCCTGGTGTTGTCACTTGCCTGCTCCATCACCCTGGGCCCCAGGATCTCCTGCTTATTTGTCAAGGTTGGGTTTACCACTGGCTTGCTGAAATGCCTCCAATTCTGTACTGCTCCTCTTCCACCAGAGTAAGAAGGATATTTATCATTAATCTCCCTAGCTTCCCAGGTTAAAAGACTGCTGCATCTCATCTTTCAGCTGACTCAACTGTTTCAGGGTTTTTTGTGGGGCAATATTTTCTGGGTTTTTGAGGTCAATTAGGAGAGTGAGAGTGACTTACTTCTTAATCCACCAGGTTGTCTCCAAGAAGTGGAAGTCTCAACAATTATTTTTAAAAACCTCTGCTATATACAAGGCACTATGTTGGTCACTGTTAATACAAAAACAAAAACAAACAAACAAAAAAGAAATAACCCCTTCCCTCAAGGAACTTACATTGGAGATCCCATATTACAAAGTTATGCTATTTGAAAAATTGTTATTTAAGAGTTCTCCAGGATAGTTCTACTCTGATAGTCAATTTTAATGAAATAGCAACTATACAAACAGGAGTCTTATATAGGTAATGCAATATTTAAGAAATGTTATTTGGAAAAGAAGAAATCAACTAAGCTGTGTCACTCAGTTTTACTAGGAGTAAAACTTCTAGTCATTGGCTCTGCTGAGTGTCCTAGTCAAGCACTGCTACTGATTCCAATATGGAAACGGTAACAAATGAACCTTTTTATATGTACTTTATCCTCTACAAGTTCCTCCCAGTAGTATCTCAGGAACCAAACAGATGATGTTGAAAAATTTTTTTTCTTCATGAAATATTTAGCTAATTCTTTGTCGATTTGATTTCTTTCTGTTTAAAGCCATTTCTTCCATGTTTTCTAGCTTAGTTGCAAATTGGAAACAAGGTCTTCCATTGCACAAGGATATAAAGCTCAGGAAAGGATTTCATAGTTCACCACATCCTAAAATATATCCCAAATTACCCTGTGCACACATTTTAAACAATTACAATGTCCACCTAGGGATTTGGGAGGCTGATTGTAAAGCTATAGTTAAGTCCTCTTTGGCTTAGAAACAGCTCACTGGTGCCCACTTTGGTAACTTCTGCTTAAGAGACATTCTGTCAAGATCAATGGCCCTGAAAATTAAACAAGGCAACACAACAGGCTGCATATTAGGCTATCTATTGTTAAATTTTAGGCCTAGATATTGTTAAATCTCCAGTAAGCTCTGTGGAAACATGTAGGTCTTCTTCATTTAAGGTATCTGAGAAGATAATGGGATGGTAATGGAATCTGAAGGAAAAAGGAACTAACTCAAGGTATCTGAAGGATTAGAGTATGAACCTTAGTGGAACTGATAGTTAATAAATTTGTAGACAATTGAATTCTTGTTGAGACACTTTAAGTCTAAGAGCATACAATTTAGAAAAAAAGGAATTGGGGAAAACACAAATTCTTTTCCAATCAGTCAACTTCTACTTTTCCCTTATGCCATCTACTTATTTTATTACAAAAGACTAGTTGCTGATACTGTGAGATTGTCCACTCAAGCATTGTTCTTAATTATAATGTGGCAAAAAGAAAAAAAAATGGATTATCTATATTGTACAACTCTCCACTCTCTCCTAGTAGCTGAGACAAAACCTTGTGCTGGGAATTTGATTATGGTAAAAACCCCATTGTGATTTGGCACGTGTGGAATACTAATCAGAATAGAAGCATCAGAGTGAAGAAGACCTGAGTTAAAGTCTCACCTTTGATAACATACCATTGGTTTGACCATGGGCAACTCAACTCCTCACTGCCCTAGTAATGCACTAAGACTATAAGTCAACAAGCATCTATTAAGTGCTTACTATGTGTCAGACACTGTGCTAAGCCTAGGGATACAGAGAAAGGGAAAAAAAGACAGTCCTTAGGCTCAAGGAACTTGCAGTCTAATGGAGTAGAAAACATACAAATATCTAAGACACAAATGATGCCTACAGCAGATGAAATGTACTTTCAGAGGTGAAAGCATTAGCCTTCTATATTAGTTCTTTAAGTTGAACAAGTATTGCTCTCTCCCTCCTCAACTTCCCCTCATTGATCCTTGGTTTCCTTCAAGATTCAGCTCAAGTACTACCTTCTATAGGTAGTTTTTGTTTTCCTGCTTATCACTCCCTTCTTAGCTGCCAGTATTCTCCTTCCCAAAATTACTTTGTATGTGTGTATGTATGTATGTATGTATGTATGTATGTATGTATGTGTGTGTACATAGTAGGCATTTAATAAAAAAAGTTTAATTGGTTAACTGATTAACAGTTACTGATCTATATAGTACAGGGAGTTTCTTCACTAGGAAAACTGTACTAGTGAAGTCACAGGTCAAGGTCAGTTTTCTCAACTATAAAATGGAGATAATAGCACCTGTCTCATAGGGTTGTTGTGAAGATCAAATGAGATAATATTTTAAAGGCACTTAGCATAGTACCAGGCATATAGTAGGAATCATACAAATGCTTATTTCTTTCCTTTGTCCCTCCCCCTACATATGCATATACACACATCACACATAACAGAATGAAATCCTAATTTTTATTTAGTTTAGTGAATATAAAGATGTATCTTTACCTGTACAAATTTACAAAAATCCTGAAATATATCTAGTTTAAGAAAACCTGACCTAAATTAACATAATTTATAAACCAGTGGATTATAAATTAATGAGATGTTGCTTTGTGTAATCATATTTCTTCAAAAACAAATAATTCTCTGTAGAAACAAATTTATTAATTTCACTAACCTCTAATTTAGAAATACAAGGAAACTACACAAAGTTTGCAGTATTATTATAGGTAATAAGAAAGTTTTATTTTTCAGCAATGAGTTTTATTCCACAACCTTAGCTTACTCTAAAGAAAACTTGGCACTTTTACTTTTCAATTTTTGAATTGTGATTGTATAGGAATTTAACAATATAGAAAAATCCAATAAATCTTTGAAACTTTTATAATCACATTATTAAAGAAATAGGCAAGTATACATTCACTTTAAAAAGTCAATTTAAAAACCGAGTGACTTTGTGAGGTATGGCTCTTGAATAATGAGTTATGATGTATGCTACCATCACTTAACATCAACCAAAACCACTGTTCTTAAATGGAAAGGAATAGCACATGCAATTCTATTTTGTTGAAAGTATTTTCATCAGCATATGTGTTTTTCTAGTCAAACCTCTTCATAAATTGTTTGAATCAATCTGACCATCAGTCTTCAGTGCCTGTCAAGTAGCAAAAGACATGGTAACTCAACCAATGCTCAAGACATAAGAAAGAAAATACTATGTTAAAATATAATGACATGTGATCACAGGATCCCCTAAAAGATCTGGTCAGTTATAGTTTAACTCATAGGTATTTACTAAATGTCAGAAAGGAGCTGTCAAAGGTAAATAATAGTTTAAATCTTTCTCCTTTTGTGGGAAAAATTATTCTCCATATTAAGTCCTCTGATCCTCACAGATACTCTGTGAAGTAGGTAGTATAAATATACTTATATTTATTTTATAGATGAAGAAATTGAGGCTCAGAGAGATTAAGTGGATAACCTGAAATCACATAAGTAATAAGCAACTCAAAGTGAGATTTCATGGGTATAAGCAAAGTGTATTTTATTTTCAGAACTTCATACATTCCCTCAATGATAAAGAATTAATTAAAGAACCTTGACAATCACCATTAATGTATACAAAAACTCAAAACATCTGAATTAAAAGTGAAAATTTGATCAGTCATCTAATGATGTTGCTTTGTACAATACTACACAAAAGCATATAATTTTTTCCTAAAACAAAACAAACAAACAAACAAAGAAGACAGTCCTTATGATGGTGCATAATATAGTTCCTGTGAGGACAAAATTACAATTTTGCACAGTTGGTGAATATGTATTGAGTACTTTTGAGATACATGCTACTTTGATAGATATTTGATCTCATAGTCTAAAGATCCCAGAGAATACATGATTAGAATTGAAAGAGACATTAGGAATGATTAAGTCCAAAGTCTTTATTTTACAGACTTGGAAACTTTGTTCCACACAAGTCACTTGACCTTTTGCGGCCACATTTTCCCAAAATGAAATTTGTGATTTGGACTTAATTATTACCACTGTCTCTGCCAACTCTCAATATCACTTCCAATTCAAGTTATCCAAGATCATACAGATAGAAAGCAATGAAGGCAAGATATGAACCCAATAGTCTGACTCCATATTCAATATCTTGAACTCTATGGAGTTTCTAGATTTGGAAATGCTATTTAAAACAATGAATCAATTGCTTAATAAATGATTTTTGGTGTTCAGAAATAGTTTCCACTGATGTCAGAAATGTCTTCCTCATTCCCAGGAAGTAGTATTGCTTTGTAGGAACTATTCCACTGTTTTTAAAGATGATACAACTATTTGACAATTAGAAATAATATTGGCACAGATTCATTGCAGTCATTTGCATATGTAAATTCACAACCATTCATGCAGGACTATACTAGATGAATACTAATGTATCAATGGATGTCAGATGAAGTGACAGTTACAAATGACTAATAAGTATTCACTGGAAGGCACAGCAGAGTTCTAAAGTTAAGTGGCTTATTGCATTTGATTGCATTAGAATTTTTCTATATAAACTGAACATAAATATATACTCATAGAACATCAGAGTTTGAAGGGAACTTAGAGTTAATCTTAACTCCAAAATTGTATTGAGAAGAGAGTATACTAACAAAGAGTATTTCAATTAACATAATAAATTATTCATGTCTTCTTGCTTGGTTGCTCAAATAGATTCAATAACAAGTTTAGTAAGAACAGATATGTGCTTAAGCTTGCTTCTTTTGTTCTCCACTCTGCCCCATTCATCCATTTCTTTCTCTTAGTTTTTTAATTTTTTTCTCTTCTCTGTATATTGATATACACATATTCTTTAAACATCTAATTTTGGTCTCTTGCTATCTGCCCTTTATTGCCCTTTCATAGGTATTTGTACTTAGGAGTTAATTTTTGAATGTTTTGACTGTTTTGTTGTGTTAAGTCATTTCAATTGTGCCTGACTCTTTGTGACTCCATCTGGGGTTTCCTTGGCAAAGATACTGGAATGATTTGCCATTTCCTCCTCCAGTTCATTTTATTGATGAGGAAACTGAGGCAAACAGGTTTAAGTGATGTACCCAAGGTCACACAGCTAGTAAGTGTCTAAGACCAGATTTGAACTCAAGATGAATTTCCTAATTCCAGGACTGGGACTCTGTCCACTGTGTCACCTACCTAGCTGCCCTTGTTTCAGTAGAGTTTTGACTATAGGCACATTCATATATATATATATATATATATATATATATATATATATATAATGACTGGTGCTTCAAGCTATTGTTTATCAGTGAGCAACTATTTGTTGAATATCCAGTAGGTGGACAGCCAGTACACTAGGTATTAATGACAGAAATAATTACCTTTAATTAACTTCATGGAATATCAAAATTGTTGCATTGTAACTTGTGGATTCATATTTCTTTAATAATATAGGTTTTTAAACTGGTTTCCAAGTTATTATTTGTTAAAGTATTTTGATAATTATTTCAATATAGTTGATCTCTTTTTAAATCCTATATATTTTAATTTATGCATTTGAAAACATTATTTTGAGAAGGGATCCATAGGCTTCACCATACTGCTGAAGAGGTACATCCATGACACAGAATAGGCTAAAAACTCTTATTTTAAAGAATATATTCCAACGATATTGGTAGGACTCCATATTATTTACCATGACCCTGACTGTTGTTATTATTGTTGTTACTATTGTTGTTGCTATCATTGCAGATGGTAATGGGAACATACCTTTGCTCAGTATTTACCCATTTTTACCTATCTTCTAGCAAAAAGAAAGTATGAAAAAAATAGCCATACTGAGAAATTTACAAGTGAGAAGAGAAAAATGCTGCACTGATGGCAAAAAATTTAATTATCCTGGATATGACCTCTCTTTTGCATTGGACTTATTGAACAAATGAATGAATCAAAACAATTCAGTAAGTATCAATTAATCATACAAATTATAGAACTTTTACTAGTTAACCTACTTGTATAAAGGTTTTGGTTTTTTTGTTTGTTTTGTTTTTGTTTTGTTTTGTTTTGACTATTTTGGCAGCTAGGTGGCTCAGTCAATAAAGTGCTGGGCCTCTAGTCAGAATGACCTGAGTTCAAATCTAGACTCAGACACTTATTAGCTGTGTAACCCTGGGCAAGTCACTTAACCTCTGTTTGCCTTAATCCACTAGAGAAGGAAATGGCTAAACACTCCTGAATCTTTGCCAAGAAAACCTCATGGGACATGGTCCATGCATGATTTTTTCCCTCTATAATCATTCTGATATAAAGATATGAATGTGCTAATACAACCTATTCTTTTATAATATATCTGAAAATGGGGGAGTGGAGTCAAGATGGCTGAGTACAGACTAGTGCCCAGCTGAATTCTCCCAACATTCCCCTTCAAACAACTTTAAAGTAATACCTCAAATCAAATTTTGGAGGAGCAGAGCCAACCAAAGTTAAGATAAAGAAATTTATTCAGACTAAGATAACTTAGGAGGTTTGCCATAGAGGTCTGTAACATCAAGGTAGGTGCAGAACTTGAGCCCAGAAAAAGCATCAGTGAGGGCCTTGGAGGTGACCTTGACAGCAACAACATCTTTGGGAGCTCTTATTCCAGAGACCAGAATAGACAACTGGCCAGAAAGAGATTTGGGGGGCCTTTTGATGTCACGGGGTGCAGCTTGCTCAGATTGCAACTCTACTGCCCATAAGCAGTTCTGAGTTATTATTCCAGGAGAAAGAGGATAGCTTCTTGTAGGTCACAAGGAAGCAGGGACCCTTGTTGTAGTTCTAATGCCAAGAGGAACAATAACACTTGCAGCTAAATGAAAGCATGGGTCCTGGTTACAGTTTCAGGGCCAAGAGGATAACTAATACTTGTGGCTACAGGGCAGCAAGAGTAATTCCTGGGTAAAAACCAGAAATCATATCAGCAAATCAGTGACCACCTGCCCCTAAGTAAACAGAGTCCAACTTTAACATAAAGTTCAAAGTGAGGAAATAGACTGGAAAAATGACCAAACAACAACAACAACAACAACAACAACAACAACAACAACAACAACAACAAGAACAGAACTTGACCATAAAAACAACTACTATGACAGGGAAGACCAAAACATGAACTTAGAAAACAACAATGTGAAAACAGCTACAAGTATAACCTCAAAAAATTGCTATTGGACTCAAGGTCAGCAAGAATTACTAGAAGAGTTAAAGAAAGATATAAAAGCAGTAGAGGAAAAAATAGGGAGGGGGAAATAAAAATGATGCAAGAAAATTGTTAAAAGAAAATTAATAACTTGGTAAAAGAGGCACAAAATTACTGAAGAAAATAATGCCTTAAACCAAAATTAGCCTATTGGTAAAAGAGGCACAAAAATTCAATGAAGAAAAGAACTTAAAAAAGCAAAGTAAGCCAAATGGAAAAGAAGATATAAAAATTAACTGAAGAGAAGAATCTTTAAAAAGCAGAATTGGCCAAATGGAAAAAGAGATATAACAACTTACTGAAGAAAATAAGTCCTTAAAAATTAGAATTGGGCTATTGGAAACTGACTCCATGAGACTTCAAGAAAACATAAAACCAAGTCAAAAGAAAGAAAAAACAAATGGAAAGAAAGGTGAAACACCTCATTTGAAAAAAAAAAACTGACCTGGAAAATAGATCAAAAAGAGATAATTCAAGAATTGTTAGAATACCTAAAAACCATAATCAAAAATATCCTAGACAACATGTTTCAAGAACTTATAAAGGAAAACTGCCTCAGTGTCTTAGATCCAGAGGATAAAATAGAAACTGAAAGAATCTACTAATCACCTCCTGAAAGAGATCCCCAAGTGAAAACTCCCAAGAATATTATAACATATTCCAGAGCTTCCAGATCAAGAAGAAAATATTGTGGATAACCAGAAAGAAACAATTCAAATGTCAGAGAGCCACAGTCAGGATCACACAAGATTTAGTAGCTTCCATGTTGAGGATGTAGAGGGCTCAGAATATGAATATTGCAGAAGAAAAATGTGTTAGGATTACCACCAAGAATAACTTACCCAGTGAAACTCAGTATAATCCTTCAGGGAAGAAAATGGATATTTAATGAAATAGAGGACTTTCAAGGAGTCATGATGAAAAGACCAGAACTGTATAGAAAATTTGATTTTCAAATACAAGACTCAAGAGAAACATAAAAAGGTAAACGTGAAAGTGTAATCATTATAGACTCAATAAAGTCAAAATGTTTACATTCCTACATAGGAAGATGAAACATATAATTACTAAGAACTTAATCATTATTAAGGCAGTTAAAATGAGTCTATATAATTAGAGGGCACCAATGTGAGTTGATTATGTTGGAAGGATCTCCCAAAAATGTAGAGGTGAAATAGAGGTATGCACTGGGAAAAGGGGTAAGGCAGAGGCAGAATGGGGAAATACACAGCAATCATAACTGTGAATCTGAATGATATGAGCTAACCCATAAAATGGAAGCAGATAGCAGAATGGATTAAAAGTCTGAATCCAACAATATGTTGTGTACAAAAAACACAGTTGAAACAGAAAGACAAGCACAGATTTAAAAACACTATAGAGATGAATCTGTTTGTTCCCTCCAATTATTTTGGCTATATCTCAATCTGTTTATTTCATTAGAAAATTTTCTTTTCTTTTCTTTTCTTTTTTGGTCAGAGAAAAACACATTAAGTTTCTTGTCATCTTGAATGAATCCACATAGTTGATTTGATGCATTGACCTTAAAGTATTTCTAAACAATTCTCATCCAGACTTGTTTGCACTCTATATTCTTTGTATCTGGTGAGTAGTATGAGGTTTGTTTTGCATGTTTGCTTGTTTCTAATCTGAATTGTAGATAAAAGCAGGTATTCTATCATAATATTTTCCAGCATTGCAATTTTTCATGCCATTATCTGCTAGAGAAATGGCATTCTAGGAGGAGTTTGCAGAAGTTAAATAATTAATTCCATTGATGATTTAAGTGAATATAGTTTTTTTCTTTGATTTCTAAATTATTTTAAATGACATATCTTCCTCCTATTTGTTCTGATTATTTGCATAATGGGTAGGCTGAATAAAATCTTTCAGGTTTTTGGACTTTATTTGTAAACCAAAATAACATAGTTGTTTTAAAGTCACTGTTAAACATACTGTGACACACACTTTATCTCCAGTTACAGTAAACATTAGATTAAAACTGAATTTTCATATTGTGTTATATTTTCAACCATCAATAAAACATTTAAAAGTCCCTTTTGAATGCTAGTGAAACTAAGAAGCTCAAAGGTCTTGTGTACTAAAGTAATTTCAATTTGTGTTGTCAAGTGTTTGCATAAGCTATGACTGTTTTCCACTAAATGTAAATTTTCCACACAATACAATAACATAAGGTAGTAATTAGGAAGCTACACTTTTTAAGCAAAAACATAATATTTGTTATTATTATTATTATTATTATTATTATGTTATCTTCAAAATTAAATGTTCTTAATTCTTATAGTTTTTTATTAAATATTTGAGATCAGTGATTATAAGACTAGCTTACAACAGAACTGAAATCTAGCGGTCCCTTGTTCAGTGAGATTTCATTCTATGCTGAGCCAAGCATGGATCAGTAGGCATCAAAATAAAATGATGCTATGGGGAGGAGGGAGGATACACATGTACGCAACATGGAGGTTGGTAAGAAAATAACAGGAGAGTAGGGAATGAATTTTAAAAAGCCAAGTCCTTCCTGCAATAATAATCTGTGTGGTATTGTTACCAAACAGATCAGCAAAGCCTTAGACCTTAGAAATGAAAGATAAAACCTCCAAGGCATGGACAATAACTCAGAAAACAAGATTGTTGGGAAGAAGATAGCAGGGGATTGTGGAGTGTAAGCCAACCAAATCATCTTGGGCATATTCTAAATCAGAGGTGGAGAACCTTTTCATTTTGGAAGGGTTCATTAGTATTTAGGTGTAATCAAATAAAGGCATATTCAAGAAAGTTCAAACAGACATATTTAAAAATGTACATTATTTTGTAAAAATCTAACTATTCTGTACTTAAACATTTCAAAAAATGAAAACTATTTGTTAATTTTAAAGTTAACTCACCTTTTAATGACTTTGTTGTGTTAGCTTTTCATTGGAAAACATTTGAATACCTGGTTGCAGCATGGATGTAGAGTTTCAGTTGATCTTCTAGATGGGTATCAGTCATTTGTGACCTTAAGGGCATCTTAATTTTGATTAGGTAGGCGAATGTAGATGTGCAGCAATAAGGAGTTGAAAAACAAGAAAGCATTTTTTGGGGCATATTGCTGAAGACATGGGTATTCTATTGCATTTTCTCATATTTCAATTGGATCTTTTTAAGCATTAAACAACGACTTTAAAATGTCATCTACTCAGAGCTCAATCAATTCCATCTGTAGTTCTTCAGGTGCCTTGGTGATATCAACTAGGTGAGGATGAAATGTTAATTTGAATGTGATGTCATGATTCTCAAAGTCAGTGAACCTTTCATTGTTTTCTCCAATTAATAGGTCTGTAACAGCTGAATATTCTTCAAATGATTTGCATATATAATCCTGCTCATCAATGACCTTTGCTAACTGGGGAAAATGTTCACTTGAAATTTCCTTTTAAAGAAGAAGTGTTTTGAAAAAAAATAACTTTTTTTCAAAATGCTTGGATTTTTTGCCACATATCATATATGCCACATATTACCTTGCAAAAAATATTCAAGTCATTTTGATTTGTTATGATATCAAACAGAAATACAGCATTCCTATAGAAATCATCTTTCAATAATTCACATTGCTGATTCTGTTCTTCATGAAATTTAACTATCTGTTCTCATAGAGATGTTGGTCAATTTTGGTTAACACTCACCTGTCCTTGTGATAGCCAACACACTTTAGAATGATATGGCAAATCCGCAATAAATATCGCATCATTCAATTTCAATATTTGATGAAATTGATGATGCCATGCTGCATTTGCATGAATATAATTAACAATACTTATAACTTGTTGCAAAGTGTCACTTAAAATAGCAGCTTTATCACAGAGGTTTTGTTAATGTAAAATACAATGAAAAGAAATGAGAGCATCTGCATCTGTTAATACTTTTTTTATCTGTGCAATAAACCCTTCACGTTTTCCTGCCATGAAAAGTGCATTGTCTGTACATAAAGTCACGAAATTTACCAAATTCAGTCCAACTTCACAACATTTATCTTGAAATTTGTTGAAGATATCTATTTCCTGTGTTCTGTTCACAAGAGTTCCTAGAGTAAATCTTCCTAGTAAAGAAAATCTTCTGTTATGACCCAAATGAAATGTAAAACCTGTGCTGAGTCAGTAGCATCAGTTGATTCATCCAAAGTGATTGAATAATATATATTTCCCTTTTGAAGTATTGCATGAAGTTGTTCTGTTAAGTTGAAGGCTAATTCATGTGGCTGATTGGTTATGGTTCTCCTTGAAAGAGGCAGTTGTTTGTATTTTGAAACATTATTGGGGTCTAAGCATCCTCTAACTCTGACAATGCATTCTTTTACAATTTATGCATCCCTAAATGGCTTCTTTTTACCCCAAATATATGGTACTTGATAAGTTGCTTGAGTGGCATTATTTACAGATCTTACTGCTGCTTGAATGAATTGTCTTTGGTTTTGCTTTTCATCTTTTAGTTTCTGCAATACAATCTTTTGTGCCTGTCCATCTAATTTAAAATATCTGTGATCCTTATGAGTATTATAATGCTGATGAACATTGAACTTCTTTAATGTTGATATTGCAGTATCACAAAGCAAGCAAATCATCTTATCTTTAGCAGAAACAAGATAATATTGCAATCCCCAATCATCATTAAAAAATCTGGTTTCTTCCTTCAGGTTTTTCTTGGTCTTTTTTGACTGATGGGCTATTAGGCAGACAATTTAAAAATGCTGTTGAGCTGTGCAACCATTCACAAATTCCACTTCAAACAGAAACGCAATGTGCCATTTTCAAAAGCTGATAACAGATTGGCATAATGGACTGCCATAAGCTCTTGCCAACCAGCCTTGTGTACTAGTGACACCACTCTCAGGTGGGGGAAGTCAGAACTAAATAATGAACATAGCAGCCATCAATTTAGCCCTTATGGCTTACTAATGTTCTAATTGTGTTAATCAATCAGGGAGGACTATTTTGTTGAAAGTTATTTTATTCTTTGGTATTTTAAATAAGTTCACATTAAAAATAAAATAAACATATAAAAAGAACAATTAAATTAAAATAAATATTAATTAAAATAAAAGGATTTGTTATATAAAATATGGATTTAGTCAAAAGACTGCATTTAAGGACCTAGAAGGCCACATATGGCCTTAAGGTCACAGGTTCCACACCCTTGTTCTAAATCATGAAAATTTAATAAGCTATTATCTCTCATTCTCAAAAAGAGATGCATATTAGTATGTCTATATATGAAAGAAGTTATGGATAATCAAATACTGAAAACAAAAATTAATGTCTAAGTAAATTCATGAAATTAATTGGGGAATTCCTCCAAACCAAACCCTTCATAGAAAAATAAAAATTTTCGCCCTTTTCCAAAATTGCATAGAAAAGAATAAATAAGGTGTCCTAGAAATAGTGTTAATGAAGGAGAGATTCTAAAATAATTCACATGGGAATAAACCTTAAATTTAACTCACAAATAAATTTTGTCAAATTAAAAGGCTGTAGTGATAGAGGAGATGATTTTATAATCAACCAAGATAAAAGACATTGTATATCCAGAAACCCAATTTGAATTTTACACATAAAATTATTAATAACCAAAGTTAGAATATGATATGCTATAAGTTAAGATATATGACTTTATCCCAAATCACCTTCCAAAGCCAGTTAAGCATTCTTTGAAGACAAAGGATAGTCATTTAATAATGCATTTAAATATGCATTTAAAATTGCATAGCAGTAAAAAAAAAAAAGACTTAAAATAGCCTCTGATCTATCAAGAAAAACAAATAACAAAAAAGAAAAGTTGAAAAATTATTTAAAAGTTATGGGTCTCAACCTAGGTTCATTAATGAATAAATAGGAAGATAATTTTAAACTGATAAACTAGTTAAAAAACAGATAATAACAAATAAAATTGAGAAAAAAGAGTAGGGGAATGGTGTGTGTGTGTGTGTCTGTATGTATGTATGTGTGTGTGTGTATATGTGTGTGTGTGTTTGTGAAAATTCAAAGTAAAACTCCTGGCTTAAAAAGATTATCTTTTTAGGCAAGAGAATCTGCTGTAAAAACTTAAGAGTTCATAGTGAAATAAGATGGGTTGTATTTCCTCATGAAAAAGTGAGTAGAATGGCAGAGGAAAAATTTACTTGTATCTTTGATTGAAAAGGAATTAATTTTATATAAAAATAAGAGAAAAAGTTATTGAATTGATTAAAAGATCCAACACAAATATAAGTTGTCTGAAGTAAACAAATCTAATTATATAAATGTGATAGGTTATATTGGAGATAATTTACAACATTGACACAACATATCAAAACTTATGGGATAAAATTAAAGCAATGCTTAAAGCAAAATTTTATCTCTGAATCAGTAAAAAGGGGGAATTAATTACTTGAGTTTGAAGAAGGTAATGAACAGAATTAGATTTAGGGCATTTTATAACACTTTCTTTTTTTAAATTAGTTAATTTATTTTTTGTTTTCAACATTCATTGCCACAAGATTTTGAGTTCCAAATTTTCTCCCCATCTTGTCCCTCCCCCCACCCCAAGACAGAGTGCGTTCTGAATACCCTTTCCCCTAATCTGCTTTCCCTTCTATCATCCCTCTTTCTCTTATTTCCTTCTGCTTTTATTTTCCTATGGGCAGGATAGATTTCTGTACCTCATTGCTTGTATATCTTATTTCTGAGTTGCATGTAAAAACAATTTTTAACATTTGTTTTTAAAACTTTAGGTTCCAAATTCTCTCCCTATCTCCCTCCCCATCCACCCTCATTGAGAAGGCAAGCAACTCAGTACAGGTTATACACGTGTTGTCATGCAAATCCCTTCCATAATAGTCATGTTGTGAAAAACTAACTATATTTCCCTTCATCCTATCCCCCCCATTTATTCTATTCTCTCCCTGTCCCTCCTTAAAATTGTTTGCTTCTGATTAGCCCATCCACCAATCTGCCCTCTCTTCTATCATTCCCCGTGTCTCTTATCCCCTTCCCACCTACTTTCCTGTAGGGTAAGATAGATTTCCATACCTAATTGAGTGTGTATGTTATTCCCTCCTTAAACCAAATCTGATGAGAATAAGTTTCACTAATTCCCTATCATCTTACCCTGTTTCCCCTTCATTGTAAAAGCCTTTTCTTGTCTGTTTTATGTGAGATAATTTACCCCATTCTATCTCTCCCTTTCTCCTTCTCCCAGTACAATCCTCTCTCATCTCTTAATTTTATTTTTTAGATATCATCCCTTCATATTCAACTCACCCTGTGCCCTCTGTCTGTATCTATCTATCTATCTATCTATCTATCTATCTATCTATCTATCTATATTGGATTTTTCATGACTACACATATATAACCTGGAATATAAACTTGTGTATAGGGCACCCTATAGCACTTTCAATGATCTTAAGTTGTATCATGAAAGAAATGTTGCTTTTCAAATAACAGCACTTTTCTTGTGATGATGTATAGTTACAGATCTTGGAGCCCATGTTATAAGAATATTTTGAATCTCAAGTAATCAAACTCAAATAAAGCTCTCCATTATAAGAAAAAAGGAGTATAGTTAATCAAAACAAGCTAACAAATTAGTTACTACTGACAAATTATGCCTCTTAAAGTATCAATAGTCTGCAATATCTTTGTTCAATCTTCCAAAGTTTATAGTTCAGTATCTCTTTTCTAAAGTAAAGATTGGCCATTATATTGTCATGAATTATTTTGTTTTTTATGTTATTGTTGTCATTCCACAAACTGTTACCCCAATTCTGCTCATATTCCTCTGCATTAATTCATTCCAAAGGTCTTCCAAATTTCTTTGAATACATAATATGTCAGATTTCTTATAATATAATAATATTTTATTACAGTTATTCTCTAAGTAGTGGGTAATTATTTTTAGTGGGACATTTTTTGACTATCACACAAAATGCTGCTACAAATTTCTTTTGGTCAATTCATCATAAAAGCCTTCTTATTTCCCTGCTTTTTTCATATTCATATTTCCCTCTATCTTAATATCTTTATATGATATCATAACATCTTGATAATATTGTATTTAAATTATTTTACATCAATATTCTTTAAGAATAGTGACTTACACTTTTCTTTCCCTGTTTTAATACTCCTTGCCTTAGATAACAAGACCATATTTCTACGATAGAAACAATTTGATAGGATTCCTTCTTTTGTCATTTTTGTAAACAGGTTAATATTAGAATTAATTGTTCTTTAGATGTTTTATGGAATCACTTATAAATCAATCTAATCCTGGGGTATTTTTCCTGTTTGGAAATTTATTTTTGAATTATTAATTCCCCCCAGACATTACATCTTTTAGTTGGGATATTTTTTTTATTTTATTAATCTGGGCAATTACATATTTTTGTAAATATTGATATAGTTCACTTAAATTGTCAGTATTATTGGAATGTAGTTGGGCAAAAAGCTTCTAATAATGTCATTTACTCATTTTTTTGTGATTGTCTTTTTTCCAATTTTAATTCTGGAAATTTTTTCTTCTTTTTTTAAAAAAAAATAGTTATTGTTTGGTTGAAAAACATTCCTAGTTGTATTTCTTTTTTTTGCTTCAATTGTAATTGTACTTTGGTTTTCATAATTTATATTTTGGTGATTAGTCAGTTTTAAAGTTATTGGTTTTGTAGTTGACTTCTTTTAGTTGGATGTCCATTGATTTGCTCTTCCTTTCTTTTGTTGTTGAAAATGTTTAAAGTTATGCACTCTCTCCTGCAGACTACATTGGCTGCATTTAAAAAAAAAGACATTCTGTCTCATTCTTGTTATTTTATTTGATGAAATTAGCTATTATTTCTCTGAAATGTTTTTTGTGCCACAATTTTTTTAGATTTAAAATAGTCTCTAATTTTAATCCTTTTCCATTGTCTCCATTTATATGATTTATTGACATTTTTTGTCAGCCAAATATATTTAGTATTTATCCTTTTCTCTGTTTGTAAAGTTTTTAATTTTTAGAGGCATGGTCCTTGTTTTTGAAAGCTGACAAAAGGGGCAGCTAGGCAGCACCGTGGATAGAGCACCAGCCCTGAAGTCAGGAGGACCTGAGTTCAAAATCCAGCCTCAGACCAAACACTTGACACTTAACTAGTTGTGTGACCCTGGGAAAGTCACTTAATCCCAATTGCCTTAAAAAAAAAAAAGCTGACATACACAGCTGAGAAACATGTATATTTCTTCCTATTATTATTTAATAATCAATCACCAGACAACTTTCATATCTAATATTTTTTACATAAATTCACATTCTTAACTTTAATGTTTCTAATTTTTTCTTAGATTTCACAAGGACTAAAAGGGCTGCATTGAGGTCCCAAATTATTGTAGTTTTACTGTCTATGTGTCCCTTTAACTCATTTAACTTTTTAAAATTTTTTATTAATTTATTTTTATTTATCAACAATCGTTTCCATAAGCTTTTGAGTTTTAAATTTTTCTCCCTCTCTTTCCCATGTCCCTCCCCAAGATGGTTCACAATCTGATATAGGCTATACATATACATTTGTATTAAGAACTAAAACCAATAGGTGGAACCATCAGAAAGAGGAAACAAAACGCAACAAGAAAAAAAGAGAGAAAATAGTATGCTTTGATCTGCATTCAAACTCCACAGTTCTTCCTTTGGATGTGGATAGCATTTTCCATCATGAGACCTTTGGAGATGTCTTAGATCCTTTCATTGTGGAGAAGGGCTAAGTCTATCATTGTTAGTCATCATACAACGTGGCTGTTACTGTATACAATGTTCTCCTCATTCTGCTCACTTCACTCAGCATAAGTCCATACAAGTCTTTCCAGGTTTTTCTGAAGTCTGCCTGATCATCATTTCTTATAGCACAGCAGTATTCCATTACATTCATATATCACAACTTGTTCAGCCATTCCCCAATTGATGGGCATTCCCTCAATTTCTAATTCTTTGCCACCACAAAAAGAGCTGCTATAAATATTTTTGTATATGTAGGTCCTTTTCCCGTTTGTATTATCTCTTTGGGATACAGCTCTAGAAGTGCTATTGATGGCTCATTTAACTTTTTTTAAAAAAGTATTTAGGTAGGATGATATTTGGTGTCTATGTGCAAATCATTAATCCATTGTCTAGAATTATTTTAATCATCATAGATTTTCATCTTTGTCTCTTTTAATTAAAACTATTCTTGCAGTTTTTTTTCCCCTTTATGAGACTTTGGTCACTATTTCTATTCAGGTGTGTGCGTGCGTGCGTGTGTGTGTGTGTGTTTAACATAATGGATTTTGCCCCAACCTCTTATTTTAATTTCTGTGTAAGTCTTTATTTTGATTTTTTTTCTTATAAACAGTATTTTCTTGGATTCATCTTTCTAATTTAATATTCTTTTTTGTGATTGAGTTTATCTCATTCACATTCACTATTAAGATAATTAATTATGTATTTCTTACCATCCTATTTGCTTATACTTTTTCATCTACCTCCTCCTCCACCCTCTCTTTATAAATAAGTTTATGGTGAGAAAGGAGTGTGCTCAACACTAAAGATCTATACTTGAAACATTCAATAGTTCTTAGTAGTTATTTTAATTGTATATTTTGTTTATACATTCTTCTAGTCTTGCTTCCTGAACTGAGACTTTTTTTTTTAACAATAAGGTTCTGCAAATTTCTGGAGAAAATGTCAGGCCTCCTTTTCAATTTTATCTAGGATTCTATCCCTGCTTTTATCTATTTCTGAGTACCACACTTTCTAAGAATCTTAGTTAGGGCAGTACCACATTCTCTAAGAATCTCAGGGCCAAGATACCTCAGATTTTAAACACATCCCAAGCAGTCTTTTACTTGATCTCCTTGTCTGACTTTTGCAAGTTTCTGGCTTTATTTTAGATCAGAATGACACAGTTGCAGTTTTGCAGTTTAGCTCTAGTAGATAGCAGTTGGTCCCCATTGCATTCAGCTAGTTGGAAGGCTATGCAGATTAAAACTGTAGGATAGCCCTGGATTCACACTCACTCCCTTGGTACCCCACTGCACACCTCAGCCTGAGTCTTTTTTGGAAGGCTCCTTCTCTGGGGTTAGCAACACAGCTTTTCCTTTGCCCCCATTTTTTCCTGTCCCAACCTTAGCGCTGGCTTTATCCAAGACCCTGATCCAGGGTCAAAGAGATATAATCTGTCTCATTCTGTGTCTTGTTACCATGCCTGGTCCAAACAAAGCCTTAAGCTCTAGCTCAGTCCCTGTACTGGATTCCTTAGTGTGAAACTTTCTAACTAAACTTTTTCCTCATGGTCTGCACACCTCTGACCATCTTCCTGTGATGATGTGAGCTGTTCAAATGACAATGCATCTTCTGTCTAGCTTTCATTACCTTATTTGATGTTCTGCCTTGGCCTTTGTTGAATGTATGGGAGAAAGCTGGGTTGTACCATTATTTCTTACTGTGCTATCTTTCCAATCTCATCTTTTTCACTTTCTCTTTAAACAAGATACTTATATAACATTGAGTCAGTCAATCTGCCTGTTATCACTTCTTCTTACCACATGACCAGTCTATCTTGTTTTTTGTTTATATATTTTTCTGATAATATTACTTATTTCACATTCTTAATTTCATATATGGACCAGACTATTGCACCAGACAAGTGCCTCTATATTGAGCTGTTTGTGATTATTATGTTTAATTTAATAGAAATTCTAGTTTTTTTTAATGACTTATACAATCTAACAAAATCTGGTCCCAGACAATGCTTAAAGAATAAATAATTGCCAGCTTACATTTGTAACAGGAATTTCCTGATTGAACATTCTTTATAGAAATGAAATTACTTTTGGAACTACTACCCTTAATTTTTATCTGTTTAAAATTCTTTCATGCAATTAATTTCATGTGATTAATTATGATCATTGATTTTCTAATGTTGACGTATTCATATATCTTACTTGATGCTTTGTGAATAATTTTTGGACATATTGCTGTAGAATTTTGACAACATTTTCATCACAATTTTGGCATTAATATTAATTGTTAACAATGGTCTATAATTCTCTTTTTTCTTTTGTCCCTCCTAGGTTTGTGCATTAATAGCACTTCTGTCTCAGAAAAGGAATTTGATGGTGTGCTTTATCTAGCAATTATTGGGAATTACTTTTATAGTACAGATATTAGTTTTTTTCTTTATAATGATGATAGAATTCACATGAAAATCTATGTGAACTAGAGTTTTCTTTCCCAATGCTCTGTTACTGGTCAATAGAAAAAAAAGATGTCTTACTTTTTTCCCTTACTGACTTACATGCAAATCCTTACATACTCCGTGTCTTTAATTCTCTTACAATGTTTTTATTTCTCCATCTCCCAGTTTTTCATTCTATATATCTATGTACTATCCCAAACAAACCAATTGCAATTTTGGATGAGTGGATGGGTTGTAGAGAAGGAAGAAATGCTATCTGATTTGTGCCAGTATTGTCTTAGAGAGTTGCCTGGGGTATAAAAAGTTTAAGTGAATTATCTTAAGTTTCACAATTACTATATGTCCAAAGCCAGACTCATCCCTCCTGACTTCAAGACAGATCCTATACTCATTATACTATCCTGCTTCTCTATGATAGGGGGAAATAACTAAGCATAGACCTTGGCAATTTATAACTACTTCCACATAGTGCAATCCATCTTTTAGGCTCACAGAGATGTTTAGCAGCACAAGTGAAGTTATGGGCATAACAAAAATCTATACTTGGTAAATTCCTGGGGAGAGATCAAGTCAAAAATGAAATTTATCCTACTAGGTCTGTGACCCAAAGAGATAAAAGGAAATGGACCAATATGAACAAATGTATTTGCAGCAAATATTTTTTTTCACTTTTCTACTTAATAGTATTTTATTTTTTCCAATTACATGTAAAGATAGTTTTCAACATTCACTTTCATAAGATTTTGAATTCCATTTTTTTCCTATCCTTGTCTTCCTTCCCTCTCCCATCCCTAACACAGCAAGCAATCTGATACAGGTTATACATGTACACTTATATTAAACATATTTTCACATTAGTAATGTTGTGAAAGAAGAATCAGAAGAAAAGATAAAAACCATGAGAAAGAAAAAAATGGTGGAAATAGTATGTTTTGATCTGCATTTAGAATTCATAGTTCTTTCTCTGCATGTCGATAACATTTTCAATCATGAGTATTTTGGAATCAGGAGTTCTTTCTGTAGTAGCAAAGAATTAGAAATTAAGGGAATTCTCATCAATTGAAGAATGACTAAATCAGTTGTGACATATAGTTGTGATGGAAAACTATTGTGCTATAGGGAATGATTAGCTACATAGTATCAGGAAAACCTGGGAAGATATATATGAACTCATGTAAAGTAAAGTGAACAGAATTAGAACATTGTACACAGTAACAGCAATATTGTTATGATGATCAACTGTGAAAGACTTAGCTACTTGATCAATAAAATGATCTAAGTCAATTCCAAAGGGTGCATGATGAAAAATGCTATATACTTCCAGAGAGAGAACTTATGAAGTCTGAGTGCAGATTGAATCATACCATTTTTCAATTTCTTTTTCTTGTTCTTTTTTTGGCAATATGGCTAATATGGAAATGTTTTGCATGACTTAAGATTTATGATGGATATCATATTTTTTTTTCTCAATGGGTAAAGGAGGGACTACAGGAAGGGAGACTATTTGGAACTCTAAATTAAAAAAACAAAGTTAAAAATAAATATTCTATCAAAAAGTTATATAAAATAAAAGTAATTAATAAAAATTAATAGTGAATAAAAATAGGGACAGAAAAAAAGATAGTTACTGTTACTGTCACTTTATTATTCATTGAACATTTGCCTCACTGCTCTGTGGATAGGTGGGCATGGTAGGGGGTGGGATAAAAAAGAAAACAATCAAACATAGGGACCAAAACATATGGTTTCCTTGCAGACACTGCCAAAGCATAATTTAAAATTCAAAATTATGGCATTTTAAAAATTAATAATACCAAATCATCAGCCATGATCTGAGGAGACTATATCGACTCTCAAAGGACCTTATAGAAAAGTTGAATTGTGAGAAGGCACATGAAAGATCACTTGTAAGATGTGCATAATAAACAGAGGCAAGAATAAAACAGGGGAACAAAAGAAGTAGATAGAATATATGCTTGAAATGAATGACAGGAGTGAGATGGATATAGTAGAGGAAAATTAAAGAAGCAACGTAGTCAGGAGCTGAATGGTGGGGAATTTGGAGAGTCAGGACAAGAATACAAAAAAGTTACTAAATTATGGTTCATAGCTACAACATCTTTCTCTCCTTTTAGTGTTTTGCATATTTCTGAAGTATCAAATGTCACTCTGAACATCACCAAAAAGCATGTCTATACAGTATTTACAAGAGATCTAAAAGCTTTAATATTACATTTTAAAAAAATAACAATTCTATTGTATTCTATTGTAATTCTAGCAAGGGGCATTTTTTGGTGAATCTTCTCCCATTTATAAAGAACATCAGAGAAATGTTTGAATGGATGAATAGACACATACATATGCCATCATTTCAATTTCCAAATTAGTCTAAGTAATTGTTGTTCTCTCATTAAATTGCTGATGATTAATGAGATGAAAACAATAAGCTGAACATTGTGGATGAATGACTAACTGCTGTACTTGTTTTGCAAAGCTAAGAAAAGCTTATATAGTACAAAGAAGAAATTATAGCTAAACGTTTTGGAGAAGTAATATCTTACACTGATAGTATAAAACGAATGAATTTGTGTCAGATACAGAATTCTAAGTTTTAACAAAAGAGTGGTATGTTAAGATTTCAACTTAATTTAAAAAAATATTTTTCAGAGTCCTGTTGGAGACATCATGTTTTTAATAGACAGAGTGCTAAAATTCAATCTAGGATGACAATGGTTCTAATACCATTTCAGATAATTACTTGGTGTATGACACTGGCCAAGTCATTTAACCTTGCTCATCCTCAGTTCCTCTGCTATAATTAAGGAATAAAAACAGAATCTATCTTACAAAGTTGTTAGAAGGATCAAATCATGCAATATATGCAAAGTTTGAAACAATCTATTAATGTCAACTACTATTGTGATTAACACGATGTTCAACAAATTGGTACTTTGCCTCCAAAGGAAAAAAAAGATACTACTGAAAGCAAATAATTTAAGTTCCTAGGTTGTTTAAACACCAAACTTCTTAACTCTATAATTTCTGATTTCTGATAATCTGGTTGATTCTAGTTTTTTTTTTTAGTTTTATACTAGGATTAAATAACTTTGATAATTAGTGCTATATAATAGAGTTTGATATATAATGTAGTTTGATATCCATTTTCCCTTTCTATTTAAAAAAATATTAATTAGAAGTTTTAGAATTTTATTTCCCCAATATAACTACTCCAATTTTGTCTAATTGTATAAAACAATGACTAGGTATTTTTATAGAGAAAGCATTAAATTTGTAAATAAGTTTAAATATAAATCCATCAACAAATAATTATTAAGTACCTCTACATTCAAGGCACTGTACTTAAGGGCTAGGGATACATATACGAAGGATGAATCTCTACTAACAAAGAGCTTACATTATAATGTTGGAGACAGCAATTGTGTGTGTTTATAGCAAAAAAAAAGTGAATAATTACAAATATACACCCAGATACATATATGCATATATAAATACACACATATGTAACAGTTAAATCTAAGTATTTTGGGATGGACAGCATTAGCAATTGGGGGTATAGGGAAAGATTTCATATCATAGACAATGTTCAAACTGTGTCTTAATGAAAGAGAAGTACTCTATAATGCAGTGATAGGTTAATTCCAGGCATGGAAAATGACCAGCGTGAAAGAGTAATGTCATGACTAAAGAAGAGAAAGAAGATGAGTTTGGTTACACTGCAAAGTGCCAAAAGGCAAGTAATGTCCAATAAAAGATTGGTTGGCGAAAGATAGTGTAGTGCTTCTAAAACTAAACAGTAGAGTTTATATTTTAGCCTAAAGATGATAGGAAGTCTGTGGAGTTGAGTAAATAGTGTAGGGACAGTCAGATTTTTGCTCCAGGAAAATCACTTTGATAGTAGTGTTTAAAATGGAGTCTAGTATGATAAGACCTGAGGCAAGAAGACTAGTTAGGAGGCTACTGCAATTATCTATGCAAGAAGTGATGAGGAAATAGACTGAAGTCTTAGAAGTGAGTTCAATATTTGTTCAAAGACCATTATAAATCCATTGATATAAACGACATACAGAGAGTGACCAATTTGGATTTATTCTTATAAATGAAAACAACAAAAATAAATTATTAAATTAAGAAAGAGATTTCAACAACATATTACAGTAATTTCTGCTAAAACCCTAAAATAATAGGAATGAGAACACTATTTTATATGGTAAAAGTATCTGAAAATTACTGAAAAAATCTGAAAATTGGTATAATTTATAATGGAGAAATAGGACAAGTTTTTCCAACAAAAATGAGATAAAGGAAGCATTATTCTCTTGCTACTATTTGGTTCACCTTTCTCTTTGTGTGTCTCTGTCTTTCTGTATCTATCCTGTTCTGTGTGTGTGTGTGTGTGTGTGTGTATCTGTCTATCTGTCTCTCCTAGAATTTTTTTTTTAAATTCTTACATCAGTGCTCAGTGATAATGGCCTATAGTTCTATTTTACTGATTTGTTCCTTTATTTTAATTATTAGATACATATTTGGCTTATAAAAAGAGTTTGATATGGTGCTTTCATTGTTATTCATTGAATTTAGTTTTGGAAATGAAGATATTAACTGAGAATAATTCCCTAATTCATGAATGGTCAAAAGATATAAATAGTTTTCAAAAGAAGAATTAACTATCACAAATGTGAATAATAATTTTAAATTACTAAGGATAAGATAAAATTAAAACTACTTTGAGGCAAAGGGCAGTTTTAGTGAATATTAGAGAGACTATGAAAATGCAAGCATACTAATGAATTGGTATAACTGTGAATTGGTCTAATCACTCTAGAACAGAATTTGGAATTATGACTATACTGGTCATACATTTTGACACAGATATGCCACTACTTGGGCACATGTTACAAGGAGCTAAAAAATAATAAATTCCCCTATGGGTCTCCAGAGGGAACAGTTCACTACTTCTTCCCTCAGTATTCTAGGGAGTATTCCTGAGGTAGAGGTTTTCTAATATCATCTCTTATAATCCTTCACTGGTGCGATTTCCTTTGAAATCCATAATTTCAATTGGCTTTTACCAAAGGTATTTACTAAGGTGATAGAGTAAGGAGAATTGGTACACAATATTCTCCCTAAATCATAAGTATACTCTCCCCTTGCACACATACAAAGTCCCTAGGGACAGTAGGCTCAAATTTATAGTGTTAATAATGATGTTAGTAATGTTAGTAAGATGCATGTATAAAGAACATGTGTAGCAAAGTGGTAACTCACATATTCCTCTCTATCTTCTAACTCCCTTCTCCCTTTTTATGTGGCCCCATTTTGTAATTTGCATTATATGATTTAGCCCATTATTTTTCAAGCCTGTTTTCCCATCATTATCTGTCTGTCTATCTATCTATCTATCTATCTATCTGTCTAAGTATACTTTAACAGAGCTATAACAGGAAATCCTGACCATAACCAGCACTTTTTTTTCAAAGGGAACAAGACTACTTTCTTTCTTTACTGTAGTCAAAATTCATCTGGGTATTTGAACACTGCAACTAGAAAATTTGGGATCTTCCCCATTCATCAGAGTTAGTAGCCACCAGTACCTGACACATACTGACTATGTAACTGTTTAGACCTTAATTATGAGAATCATTGAGAAGACATTGAATCCAGGATATTTCCCAGACCCCATGGATATCACTATATCCTGCCAAGAATTATCTCCTAGGTGGGTTGAAGAACACAAGGTTCCTTCCAAAGATCATGGGCAATGTTGTTCTCCAAAATCCAGTCTTATGGTGTGGATGATCTCTTTTCTGGTTAATACTAGGTTCCTTTACATCTTCCCATCAGCTGCCTTGATTCTCATATTGATTTCTGGGATACTTATGGTGGTGTAATTAATCCTGTGCTGTATTTCCCAGATTTTCAGCTAACCACTCCAGATCTGATTGGTCAAGACTAATATTTTCTATGGAAAAGATTATATGAGTAAATAACACAGAGCTAGTGGTGAATTGAATAGCTATGTACATACTAGACATCAGATTTATCAATTTTTTCCCTGTCCCATTTAAAAAAAATATATGTTTGCCAAAGGTGGAAACTCACCCAGAATACTGTAACTTCCCCATTTTCTTGACTTGCTGTGGAAAGGTTAAAATTCCCTGTAACTCTGCCCTCGCTGATTGTCTATGTTGGTATGGGTCAATCTCACTCTATTCTATAAAGATCCAAGGCTATAAAACCTTATCCTAGGGCCTTGGACCAGAGCACACCCTCCCTTCCATTTGTTCACATAGTTCCTGACATATTTGCCTAGTGGAACTGTGTTAAGTACAGGGGCTACATGCATTCTATACCCCTGATTTGTGACAAATAAACCTTTACTTCCAAGTCCTCCAGTGTTCAGTATATCCTTCTATTTTGAACTCCTATTGAACATCTTTACTAGCATTTCACAACCTAAAGCAAAGTCATGCAGTAGAACAACTATGAAAAGAGATAGATGACAGATTTTGGTTCATATCTGCTATTGTTCCCATGTCAGTCATTCTGAACAAGTGCTGATGCAAAGACTGACAGGCATTAACCTTTCTATATGCTATTATTAAAATAAAGATAAAGTAAAAGATGGCACCATTAATCTTATATTATGAACCACAAAGTCACAGAATTTCAGAGTAGAAAAAACTTGAGAAGACATTGAATCCAGCCCACACCAGAAAAATAATATGGCCTATAATATACCCTAAAACTTGTCATCTTGTTTTTGATGGAAAAAAAAAACTTTAGTGGGGAGGAATTTGCTACCTTCTAAAGCAACCCTTTATCCTTTTTGATAGCTTTATTGGGATGTTTTATTTTGATTTTTCCTTATAGCAAACCTAAATTGACTTCTTCTACCCATTACCTCTAGTTCTACCCACTAGGGTCAAACAGAATAAGTCTAACCCGTCTTCCACAAAGCACCCTTTCAAGTACTTTAAGACAGCTATCAAATCTCTTCTGAGTCTTTCCTTCTTTAGGTTACAAACCCTCCACCACTTATCTTTCCTCATTGGGGAGAAAGGAGAAGACCAGAAAAGATCAGGTGTGTGAAAAGAAAATACCACAAAGACAGACTCTAGTCAATACAGCCATGCCAACCAGTAGGTAGTACTTTGAGAGTTATAGTCAGATGGCCCAGAATTTAAATTAGAAACATGATCAAAGAGACTTCAAAATATCAACCAGACATATCACCAGGGCAAGTCAGAGAGCAAATGCCTGTAAGCAAGTCCAACCTTGTGACTAAAACCACAGTGCAAGGATACTAACAAAGCTGTGACATGGTAATATCAATTCAGGCCAATAAGAAAGAACAGTGGTCAGGGTGGATTAATGGCTGAGAGGTTTGAATTATAAGATTATGTCTAGGAATTTGGGGAACTGCAAACATAGAGACCTTTTATATGGGGTTACTGCTGTACTATATAATTCAAAGAGAATGGGTTTTTTTTTTAAATAATTCAGGGAGGTGGAAGGAATCATCATTGGATATGAATAATTAATTCACATAACATTCAAAAAAGAAAGTCACAAAAATATAGAGGAAAGGAGATAAGGAATTTCCTCCCAAAAGAATAAAGATAATAATGATATTTAATTGAGGAAAAATAATCAGGAGTTCAAGTAGTAGACACAAAGACATATGTGGTACTTCAATCTCTGTTTTACATCTTCTAGCATGAAGAAAAGGAAACTAAGCTTAGAGAGCCCTCTCACTCAAGCTTATTCGAATTAGGTGAGAGAGAAAAAAAACTAAAAAAAAACTGAAGATTTCTCTTTTTGAGCACTTTATAACTATTATCTCATTTGATCCTCACAACAACCCTAGGAAGTAGATGCTATTATTATCCTAATTTCTTTATAGTCAAGAAAATCCACTTTGTGACTCGCTCAAGATCACACAGAGAATGTCTGAGATTGGATTTGCACTCAGGTCTTCTTGATTTCAGGCCCAGTGCTTAATCCACTGTGACACTCTACATATTTTGCATATGTGTGCGTGTATGTGTATATATCTGTATATATACACATATGTACATATACACAAATATACATGCATATGTATATATCTATATGTATATTATATGTATGCGCATGTATGTTTTATGAACTTATATGCAACATTGAGTAATAGATAGAGAACTGGCCTTAGTGACACCAAGATCTGGGTTTGAGTCCTGCCTCTTATGATTGACAAATGCTTGGGTTGCTGTGGATGACCTTGGTGTCTTTGATGTCTAATCAACCTCTAAAGGACCTCCACAGAGCCTGCTTTAGCCATCTTCATGGCCATTGAACAAATTATTCTCATATACCCATTCTGCCAAGGCAAGTCTTCACAAGCTTGGGGTAGATATCCCCATAACTTACCAATAGGTTTGAGGTCTAGTGGCTAACCTCAACCTGGTTTAGCCCATCTGCCTTGCAGTTTTATTGGATACAACTTCTTGAAGCCACAGGTGACAGGTGACAGGTGGACACCAAAGGTGAATAAACAGCCCTGAAAAGAGCTTGGCAAGTCCTCACATGAAAGGTGCTAGACCTTTCTGAACACTGCTAGATGGCTCAGTGGATATAGAGCTGGGCCTGAGTCAGGAAGACTTGAATTCAAATTTGACCTTAGACATTAGCTAGCTCTGAGACCCTGTGCAAATCATTCAATCTCTTTTTTCCTTAATACACCGAAGAAGGAAAGGGCAAACCGCTTCACTGTCTTTGCTAAGAAAAACCCATACAAGGTCACAAAGACTCAGACAACTAAAATAACTGAACCCGAAACCATACATTTTATATGGAATCAGTAATCTATAGCTCTTGCTATAGAGAAGTGAGAAAAAAGGAGGAATGAGTCATAATCTCTAAATCATTAATAATTAAAATACATAAACATAAATGTGTTTATTTCTCTGTTGTATTACTGACTTTCTTATTTAGTATTATTTTCATTTATCTGTTTTATAACATTTTTTAAATTTAAAAATAGATATGTAAAGAAAGTTCATGGACCTTCAATAAAAACAGAATCATCCTTATTTTAAACATGTAACCATGTAACTACTGCTCACCAGGTGGCCAACTATTTTAATCACAAAGTGCTTTCCAAAGGAGAAAATAATTAGCCACTTGACTGCTGAATTTCTAAACCTATACTAATGAAGTTATGAGACAAAATCACTACTGCTTGTATCACATTCAAAGAATTGACTTTTCTCCCAATGTTTTCTTCCTTCTAGTTCCTTATGAAAGATTTATTTGTAAAAACACATATAACTGTAGAAATATCAAAAGGAATTTGAATATGCTGATTTGTATTTTCTGATGTCCAACAAGGTCAAATAAAGCTCTACTTCCTCAAAGAGATAAATCTTAGTTTTTAATTATTTTTCCATAACAGGTGCCAAGAGGTCCCCAGGGGGCAGTAATGGGAGAAAACTCATGAGGCTATTTAAGGAAAGTACATTAGGCCACACATTTATTAAATTATCACTCAGCATAAAGCAATTATTCCCACAAGCTTATTTCCAGGCTCCCTTTTCCATATGGTAATGCCAGTGCTACAAAGGCTCCTTCCAACTAACATATGGAGCCTGCCGATCAGAATCACAAACATATTTTCCTGAAGAGGTAACTGGACTGCTCTCCCCCTAGGGTTATCTCACATCTAGATTATATCTGGGGTCTTATCAAGTATGCATAAAATCTTTTTTAAAAAATTCAATTTTTTTTCTTCCGGTCTCTGTACGTAGAACACTTCTTACAATTCTCTGTCTCTAGTGGTCTTGGATCATTGCTCTGTATCTTTGTTGTAGGTAGAAATTTCTTGTTGCCTGTTGCTTGAATGTAACTGTAGAATCATTGTTCTCCCATCTAATTTAATCATTCTGTACAACCATGTTGATTTTTAATATTAAACCTCAGTGTGGCATTACACTGAGATGACTGGTAAAAACTGACTGGGGTTGCCTCCCTCAGGGCTTAAAGTCAAAGTAGCCAATTGTTGGGTTGAGCTGCCTGAGAAATCAACAAATGGTGCCATACCTATTTTTTCAAACATTCAATCAGGTCTTGGTCTAGCTCTTGCTTGGCCAGTCGGGCTTACTCTCCTCCACCCTCCACCACAGGAGCAGTTTAGTTATTCCACTTCAGGAACTTTACCAACACAATTCATTCACTGTACCTCATTTTTGAGGTGAGTAATCAGAGCTCTGTTTTACAGGCTATAGAGCAAGGAACAGTATGAAAGACCCTTTCCATCCCACATACAATGAAGAGACTCTCAATTACAGTTTTCAGGGTTGAAGATGAGGTTGTGTTACTCTCAGGAAAATGGAACAGAGAAGCTGATGGGGCTATATTTCATTGCATTACCAATGCTTAACACAGTGATATACATAGTAAACATTTAATAGTTTGTTGATTGAGTACTACCTGTGAAATCTTCTTTGTCCATAAGTTGTCTCCTGAGACCTACAGGGATGCTATAGTCTGCTGACAAATTATAATTGCATCTGATGAGGAAATGGGAGGCGGAGAGGGAAGGAAGTACATAAGCATTTACCATGCTTTACTCTTTACTATTTGATATCTATTATGTGCCAGGCACTGTGTCAAGTACTTTTGACAGGTATTATCTTATTTGATCCTTATACAACCCTTCAAGGTAGGTGCTGTTACTATTACCATTTTACAGTTGAAGAAACTGAGGCAAAGAGAAGTTAAGTGACTCTTGCAGTATCATATAGCCAGCAAATGCATGAGGTCAAATTTGAACATGAATCTTCTGACTTGAGACTCAATACTCTATGCATTGTGCCACCAGCTTATTCTAATGGGTTCTGGTAAGCTGTTAATTACCTTTTCAATGCTTTCTTTAATAGTTTTTCTTTTCTTTTTTATTTTTTTCTCTAGCATTATCACTTATAAAAATAATAAATCTCTTAATTTTTTAAAAAATTAAACTTTTTTAAACTCTTGCTTTATTTATTTCTGCAATTCTAATTGAATTTGTGCCTACTTTGCTTTGAGGCTTTGTTGATAAATGTTTTGTAGTCATTCTTTTCTGGATTTGTGTGTTGAGCAGCTTTGTCTCCATAATAATTTTAAATGTTGGGATTATTTTTTTTGTTTATACATTCATCCTTCCAGTTTACTTCCTGACTTTAGGCTTAACATTATAGTTGGTGTCTGTGCTCTTCTGGAAAGAAGGTCTGGGTGGTCCTGTTGCTGTTTTCTTGGGTTATTGAATCCAGAATTATTTCAATGCCTCAAGAATAACTCAGTCAAATGAACTGCAAGCTTTCTGTACTTCCAAAGAGGTTTGATTTACGGTGAATGCTGATTGCTGCTCTGCTGCTCTGAGCTCTACAAGTTCTTGACTTGGGGTTTGGATATGAGTAAGGAGAGACTTTAGCTGGATTTGGTCACTTTCAGCCAGCTGAGAAACTGTATCGTTTGAGTTACAAAACTGCAGGCAAACATTTGGTCTGAGATTACTGCTTTGATAATTCCTCTACAGGCTGTAGACTGGGCAAAAAGGCAGAAATGAGACCAGACTTCACTCCTGAGGTCTGACCCACACAACTCCTGCTTCTGCCTATTGGCACACTTGCTAGGGCCTGTAATATCACCCTTTTAGCTACAGGTCCACTCTTCAGTTTGCTTTGAATCTGTGAAACAGAACTGAGTGGCGGTTGACAAAGTTGCCAGCTGGTACTCATTACTACTGCAGGGTCCTACAGGGGTTTGGTATCTCCTCTTGCTCTGGTGCATAGTCTCTCCATGAATGCTGAACTGCTTTGAAATGGTGTCATGGCTAGTCCCTGTCCCTACTGTCCTTAGACCTCTCTGTCTGTCTCCCTATGCTAACCTATGCTGGAAAAAATGACTCACTGATGCTGTGACTAAAATCTCAACTCAAAGTCACTCTGTCCTGATTAGTGAGAACCCATAACACGTAGATTGCCCCATATACCCAACTGTGCATCACCTAAGCTTTTTCCTTGCATTCCCTCCCAATAACTGTTTCTAAGTCTAAGAATAATAGTCAAACACAACACAGCCATTGCTTTATTCTCTTTCGTTATTCTTTCAATTTCATGTAAAGCAACTTTAACAAATTTTTTGTTTAAATTTTGAGTTTGAAATTCTCTCCTCATTTTTTTTCCTCGTCTTGAAAAAGTAAGCAATTTGTTAAAGATTATATATGTGCAGTCATGGAAAACATGTTTTTATGTTATCCATGTTGCAAGAGAAAATAGGCAAAATAAAAAGACAGTTAAAAAAAGTATACTTCAATCTGCATTCAGTCTTTATTACTTTCTGCTCTGGAAGGATAGCATTTGAAGGACATTCATAAGTCCTTCAGAATTGTCTTAGATCATTGTATTGCTGAGAATAGCTGTCATTCACAGTTCATCGTCATATAATGTTGCTATTATTGTGTACAGTGTTCTCCTGGTTCTGCTCACTTCACTTTTCATCAGTTCCCATAAGTCTTCACAGGTTTTTCTGAAACCATTCTGCTCATCATTTCTTATAGCACAAGAGTATTCCATCATAATCATATACTATAACTTGTTTAGACATTCTGCAATTGATGGGCATACCTTCGATTTTCAAATTTTTGCCACCTCAAAAAGAGCTGCTATAAATATTTTGTATATATATGTCCTTTTCCTTTTTTCTTTGCTCTCTATGGGATATAGAACTAGTAGTGGTATTGCTGGGTCAAAGGGTATGCACAATTTTATAGCCGCTTGGCGTAATTCCAAATTGTTCTCCAGAATGGTTGATTCAATTTACAATTCCACCACCAATATATTAATATCCTAATTTTCACACCTGCCCACTATCATTTATCATTTGTCTCTTTTTTTGAAAAAAAAAAAAACCTGGTACAATTAATGCTTTTGTCCCATGTAGCTTCATTTATGATGTCTTGAACTAGAGCTCTGGAAAACCAGGATTTGATAAAGCCCATTGGGATTCAAATGGAGTTATTTGACTATGCCTGAAACCCAAATCACTCTGGCTTTCACTTATTGGCCAATGACTGGTGCCAGCCTAAGCCTCACTCCATCGCTGTTTGGATTTAGATGCTTCAGAGAAATTGAAAGTAGCAATTATTTCTGTTCTGACCAGGAACCAAGAGGATCTTTCCCTCCTATACTGAATATTTTTGAGTGGGCAAACTAGTCCAAGTTTGCCTCATTTCTTACCTAGCCTTAAATCACTGAATCACTCAATGGGTGTTGCTTCAAACAGATACCTGGGAAAGACCTTAGCTTAAGAAAGACCAGATCTCCCCACTACGTTTAAGGCAATCTCCAGTCATCCTGACCTATGTCTTGCCACTGGACTCAGATGACTCTGGAAGAGAGAGTGAGGCTGATGACTTTACACAGCCCCACCTCACTTAAATCCAATTCACTTGCAAGTCAAGACTTCAACCTCCTGATGTCATTGGTCATCCTGGAGAATGAAGGACAAACAACATTTCTGTCATATCAACCAATATGACAGATGTAAGGTGGTACCTCAGGACTACTTTAATTTGCATTTCTTTAATAAATTATGATTTAGAGCATGTTTTCAAATGACTTTAGATAGCTTTGGTTTCTTCTTCTAAAACTGTCTGTTCATATCCTTTCATCATTTAGCAATTAGGAAATGACTTGAATCCTTATAAATCTGATTCAGTTCCCTACATATTTGAGAAACTTTTTTAAGAGAAACTTTCTCTAATGTTTTCCCCAGTCTCCAACTTTTTTAATGTTGGCTGCATTGGTTTTGTTTGTGCAAAACCTTTTTAATTTAATGTAATCAAAATTATCCATTTTATATCCCATAATGCTCTCTATCTCTTGTTTGGTCATAAGGCTTTATCTTGGTATACAGTGTAAGATGCTGGTCTCCTCTTAGTTTCTGCTAAACTGCTTTCCATTTTTCCTAACAATTTTTGTCAAATAGTGAGTTGTGCCGGCCGTGCCATGCACTCTCCTCCTATAAGGAGCAGGCTGCCAAGGTCATACTACTTACCAGTCTTCGCTGCCCACCCGGATAAACACAGAGACGGCTGATCAGGAGGTGTCAACACTCAAGCTTTATTCAGAGGCCATCACAGCAAGGCCAAGCAGGAAGGCCAGAACAAGAGAGCAGGAGCAAAAGAGAGAGTGAGCTCCGATCCCTACAGTTCCTTAAGTACCTACTTAGCCCTCCTCCTCAGCCCGCCTACTAGTCATTGATTGTAGGATCAGATACCGGAAGGGGATGTCTGGGTTTAGCGCACCAAGGGAGAGGAAGTGACGCAGGAGGCTAGGACCAGATACAGGAAGGAGGGGTCTGGGGTTAGTGCATAGACAAAGGGAAAGTACGTGACCCAGGAAGTCAGGCCCAGATACTGGGAGGAGGCGTCTGGGGTCAGTGCTACACAAAGGGAAAGTACGTGACCCAGGAAGTCAGGAAGGAGACATCTGGGGTTAACGTTGCACCTAGAGAAGAGGACTAGACAAAGGAACTCATTCTCTGCCATCCCACTCCCACATGGCACAGCCCCCTGCCTCAGGAGCACGTGCTCCGGCTACTTCCTTGTATCCTGTTCCTTCTCCAGCTTATCACAGCTCCACATAGCACTGCCCACTGCCTCAGGAGTGTGAGCTCCGGTTACTTCTCCATATCCAGTTCCCATCCCAGTTCACCACATCTGCCTAGCACAGCCCCTGCCTCAGGAGCGTGAGCTCTGGTTACTTCCTAATATCTTGTTCCTACCCCACCTTGCCACAATCTCCACTTGGCAGTAGTCAACACCAGACAATCCCTCACAGTGAGTTCTTGTTCCAATAGCTTGGGTCTTTAAATTTAAACAAATTTAATCAAACACTAGATTAAATTATAACCATAATTTGCTGCTGTGTTGTGTACCTAATCTGTTTCATTATTTAACCACTATTTCTTAGCCAGTACCATTGTTTTGATGATTACTGCTTTGTAATACAGTTTGAGATCGGTACAGATAGGCTTATCTCTGTTAATTAGGTCTGTTTTTGCTTTTGCTTTGTCTGAGGTTATGATTGCTACACCTACTCCCCCCCACCAAGCATAATAGATTCTGCTCTAATCCTTTGTTTTTACTTTGTGTGTATCTATGTTTCAAGTGTGATTCTTTAAAAAATATTACCAGAATCTGGTTTTTAATCCAATCTGTTCTCCACTTCCATTTTATGGGTGTTTATCCCATTCACATCCACAGTGATGATTACTATGTACTTCTCTCCTTCCTATTTACTCCATTTATTCTCCCTCCCTCTCTCTCTCTCTCTCTCTCTCTCTCTCTCTCTCTCTCTCTCTCTCTCTCTCTCTCTCTCTCTCTCTCCCCTGTCCCTCCTCAAAAACCTATTTACCTTCTGACCACTGCCTCCTTTAATCTGCCCTCCCTTCTCTCAAGTACTTTCTATCCTCTTACCCTCCCTTTCCCTTTACTTCCCTGTAGGACAAGATAGGTTTCTGTAAGTAACTGATTGGGTATGTTATTCCATCTTTCAGCCAATTCTGATGACAGCAACATTCAAGAGTTGACTCCCACCCCTTTATTCCCCTCCACTGTAAAAAGCTCTTCCTTTTATGCCTCTTTAATGTGAGATAATTCTCCCCATTCTACTTCTTTTTTCCCCATTTTCCAAGTGGCTTCCATTTCTTCTTAGTTTTTTTTTTTTAAATCATCCCATTATGGTCAATTTATACCCATGCCCTTTGTCTATGTACACTGCCCTAATAATTATAAAGGTCTTACTGAGGAAATATGAGCATGATCTTTCCACTTAAGAATGTAAACAGTTTAACCTTTTTAAAGCCCTTATGATTGCTTTTTCATATTTAATTTTCTATGTTTCTCTTGAGTCTTATTTTTGAATAACAATTTCTTTTTTTTCCGTTCAGCTCTACTCTTTTCATCAGGAATACTTGAAAGTCCTCTATTTCATTAAATGTTCATTTTTCCCTCTGAAGGATTATACTCAGTTTTGGGGGTAGATTATTCTTAGTGGTAATCCTAGCTCCTTTACCTTCTAGAACATCATATTACATGTCTCTGATTCTTTAATGTAGAAGCTGCTAAATTGTGTGTTATTCTGACTGTGGCTCCATGGTATTTGAATCATTTCTTTCTGAGAGCTAAAAATATTTTCTACTTAATGTGAGTACTCTGGAAATTGATTTTAATGTTCTGGGGAGTTTTCATTTTGGGATTTTTTTTTCCAGGAGGTGGTTGGTGAATTCTTTTAATTTATCTTTACCCTCTGTTTCTAGGATATCAAGATATTTTCCTTTGAAATTTTATTGAAATATGATATTGAAGCTCTTTTTTTTTAAATCATGGTCTTCAGGTACTCCAATAATTCTTTTTATTTATTTATTTTTTTAACTTTTTTTTACTAATTTATTTTGATTTATCAATAATCACTTCCATAGGCTTTTGAGTTTAAAATTTTTCTCCCCCTTCCTTCCCACCACCCTCTCCAAGACAGCGCACAATCTGATATAAGCTATAAATTTACATTCATATTAAACATATTTTCATATTATTGATGTTGTAAGTAGAAATTAAAACCAATAGGAGGAACATCAGAAAGAGGAAACAAAACTCAACAGAAGAGAAAAAAATTGCAATTCGGTTTCTGTAGTTCTTTCTTTGGGTGTGGATAGCATTTTCCATCACAAGGCCTTTGGAGATGGCTTAGATCCTTATATTGCCAGGAAGGGTTAAGTTTATCAATATTAGTCATCATGCAACATGACTGTTATTGTATACAATGTTCTATTGGTTCTGCTCACTTCACTCAGCATCAGACCATACAAGTCTTTCCAGGTTTTTCTGAAGTCAGCCTGTTCATCATTTCTTATACCACAATAGTATTCCATCACATTCATATAACACAACTTGCTCAGCCATTCCCCAATTGATGGGCATCCTCTCAATTTCCAATTCTTTGCCACCACAAAAAGAGCTGCTATGAATATATTTGTATATGTAGGTCCTTTTCCCATTTCTGTGATCTCTTTGGGATATAGCCCTAGAAGTGCTATTACTGGGTCAAAGGGTATGCACATTTTTATAGCCCTTTTGGCATAGTTCCAAATTGCTCTCCAAAATGGTTGGATCATTTCACAACTCCACCAACACTGCATTAGTGTTCCAATTTTCCCACATCTTCTCCAACATTTATCATTTTCCTGTTTTGTCATCTTGGCCATTCTGAGAGGTGTGATGTGGTACCTCAGAATTGTTTTGATTTGCATTTCTCTAATCAATACTGATTTAGAGCATTTTTTCATATGACTATAGATGGCTTTACTTTCTTCATCTGAAAACTGTCTGTTCATATCCTTTGACCATTTATCAACTAGGGAATGGCTTGTATTCTTATAAATTTGGCTTAATTCTCTATATATTTTAGAAATGAGGCCCTTATCAGAGAGACTGGTTGTAAAAATTCTTTTCCAATTTTCTACCTTCCTTCTAATCTTAGTTGCATTGGCTTTGTTTATGCAAAAACTTTTCAATTTAATGTAATCAAAATTATCTATTTTGCTTTTTGTAATGTTCTCTGCCTCCTGTTTGGTCATGAATTCTTCTGTTTTCCATAGATCTGATGGGTAAACTATTCCTTGCTCTTTCAGTTTGCTTATAGTATTAGCCTTTATATCTAAATCATGAACCCATTTTGACTTTATTTTGGTATATGGTGTGAGATTTTGATCTATGCCTAGTTTCTGCCATACTCTTTTCCAGTTTTCCCAGGAGTTTTTTTCAAAGAGTGGGTTCTTATCCCAGAAGCTGTGGTCTTTGGGTTTATCAAATAATAGCTTACTATAGCCATTGACTACTGTGTCTTGCATATTTAACATATTCCATTGATCCACCACTCTATTTCTTAGCCAGTATCAAGCAGTTTTGATGATTGCTGCTTTATAATACAATTTAAGATCTGGAATGGCTAGGCCACCTTCCCCTGCATGTCTTTTCATTAGTTCTCTTGATATTCTGGACATTTTGTTCTTCCAGATGAATCTTGTTATTATTTTTTCTAACTCTATAAAATAGTTTTTTGGTAGTTTGACTGGTATGGCACTGAATAAGTAAATTAGCTTAGCTAGAATTGTCATTTTTATTATATTAGCTCAGCCTTACCCATGAGTAGCTGATGTTTTTCCAATTATTTACATCTGATTTTATTTGTGTGAAAAGTGTTTTGTAAATGTGTTCATAGAGTTCCTGGGTTTGTTTCAGGAGGTAGACTCCTAAATAATTTATGTCTACAGTAAGTTTAAATGGAATTTCTCTATCTCTTGCTGTTGGGCTTTGTTGGTAATATACAGAAATGCCAATGATTTATGTGGGTTTATTTTATAGCCTGCAACTTTGCTAAAGTTATTTATTATTTCAAGTAGTTTTTTACTTGATTCTCTGGGATTCTCTAAGTATAACATCATGTCATCTGCAAAGAGTGATAGCTTTGTTTCCTCTTTGCCTATTCTAATGCCTTCAATGTCTTTTTCTTCTCTTATTGCTAAAGCTAATGTTTCCAGTACGATGTTGAATAACAGTGGTGATAATGGATATCCTTGTTTCACCCCTGATGTTATCGGAAATGCTTTTAGCTGGTCCCCATTACATATTATGCTTGCTGAAGGTTTTAGATAGATGCTATTTATTATTTTAAGAAAGACTTAATTTATACCTATGCTCTCCAGTGTTTTTAATAGGAAAGGGTGTTGTATTTTGTCAAAAGCTTTTTCTGCATCTATTGAGATGATCATGTGGTTTCTGTTAGTTTTGGTGTTGATATGATGAATTATGCTGATAGTTTTCCTTATATTGAACCAGCCCTGCATTCCTGGTGTAAATCCTACCTGGTCATAGTGTATTATTCTTGTGATAACTTGCTGTAATCTATTTGCTAATATTTGGTTTAAAATTTTTGCATCTATATTCATTAGAGAAATTGGTCTATAATTTTCTTTCTCTGTTTTGACTCTTCCTAGTTTAGGTATCATCAGCACCATATTTGTATCATAAAAAGAATTTGGTAAGATTCCTTCTTTACTTATTTTACCAAAGAGTCTATATAGTATTGGAATTAATTGTTCTTTAAATGTTTGATAGAATTTGCATGTAAATACATCTGGCCCTGGAGATTTTTTCCTAGGAAGTTCATCAATGGCTTGTTCAATTTCTTTTTCTGAGATGGGGCTGTTTAAGTATTTTACTTCCTCTTCTGTTAATCTGAGCAATTTATATTTTTGTAAATATGTATCCATTTCACTAAGATTGTCAAATTTGTTGGCATATAGTTGGGCAAAATAATTCCTAATTGTTGTTTTAATTTCCTCTTCCTTGGATGGTATTTTCACCCTTTTCATTTTTGATATTAGTAATTTGGTTTTCTTCTTTCTTTTTTTTTAATTAGATTAAACAAATGTTTTTCTATTTTATTGGTTTTTTCATAAAACCACCTGTTAGTTTTATTTATTAGTTCAATAGTTTTCTTAATTTCAATTTTATTAATTTTTTCTTTGGTTTTCAATATTTCTAATTTGGTGTTTAATTGAGGATTTTAAATTTGTTCTTTTGTAGTTTTTTTTAGTTGTATGCCCAATTCATTGATCTCCTCTTTTTCTATTTTATGTATGTAAGCATTTAGAGATATAAAATTTCCCCTAAGAACTGCTTTTGCTGCATCCCATAAGTTTTGGTATGTTGTCTCATTATTGTCACTCTCTTGAATGAAATTATTCATTGTTTCTATGATTTGTTTTTTGACCCAATCATTTTTTAGGGTTAGATTATTTAGTTCCAATTATTTTTTAGTCTATCTTTCCATGGCCCTTTATTACATATAATTTTTATTGCATCATGATCTGAAAAGGATGCATTTACTATTTTTGCCTTTCTGCATTGGATTGTGAGGTTTTTATGCCCTAGTACATGGTCAATTTTTGTGTATGTGCCATGTACCACTGAGAAAAAAAGGTATATTCCTTTCTATCCCCATTCAGTTTTCTCCACACGTCTATCATACCTAACTTTTCTAATGTTCTATTCACCTCCTTAACTTCTTTCTTGTTTATTTTGTGGTTAGACTTATCTAGTTCAGAGAGGGGGAGGTTGAGGTTCCCCACTAGTAGAGTTTTGCTGTCTATTTCTTCCTGCAACTCCCTGAACTTCTCCTCTAAGAATTTGGATGCTATACCATGTGGTGCATATATGTTTAGTAATGATATTACTTCAGTGTCTACGGTGCCTTTTAGGAGGATGTAGTTTCCTTCCTTATCTCTTTTGATAAGATCTATATTTGCTTTTGCTTTGTCTGAAAACAGGATAGCTACCCCTGCTTTTTTTTCTCCAGCTGAAGCATAATATATTTTTCTCCAGCCTTTTAACTTTACCTTGTATGTGTCACTCTTTTTCATATGTGTTTCCTGTAACAACATATTGTAGGATTATGGTTTTTAATCCACTCTGCTATGTGTTTCCTTTTCATGGAAGAGTTCATCCCATTCACATTCACAGTTATGATTACTATCTGTGTCTTTTTCTCCATTCCTTTCCCACCTGTTTATGCTTTTCTTTTTCCTTTCTCCTTTCCCCCCTCACCAGTGTTTTGCTTTGACCACCGCCTCCTTCAGTCCCACCTCCCTTCTATTATCCATTTCCTTTTTCTTCCCCTTTACCCTTACTGCTTCTTCCCTCCCTTCCATCCCCCTCCCTTTTCTTTCCCTTTTTCCCTCCTACTGCCTACAGTACAAGTTATATTTCTATACCTGATTATGCTATTCCCTTCTTGAGCCAAAACTGATGAGAGTAAGGTTCAAACAATGCTCATCCCCCTCCCTTCTTTCCCTCTGCTGTAATAGGTTTTTGTGTCTTTTCCTGTATTGTAATTTACCCTTGTCTGCCTCCTCCTTTCTCAGTACATTTTCTTGGCTCAGACTAATCCAATTACTTGGATCCATTTAACCCACTTGATTAATTTATTTTTTATCATTACATCAAAGTCAACTTATATCCACCCCTTTATGTATGCTCCTTTAACATGGTATAATAACAATACAGTTCTCAAAAGTTGCTAGTGCCATTTTCCCTTGTAGGGATGTAAATACTTTGCCCTTTTTAATAACTTATTGTATCTTTCTGTCCTGTTTACCTTTTCATGTCTCTCTTGAATCTTGTACTTGAAGATCAAATTTATTGTTGAGCTCTGATCTTTTTATCAGGAACATTTGGAAGTCCCCTATTTCATTGAATATCCTTCTCCTTCCCTGAAAAATCACACTCATTTTCACTGGGTAGTTAATCCTTGGCTGCATTCCAAGCTCCTTTACCTTACAGACTATCATGTTCCATGCCCTATGGTTTTTTACTGTAGAGGCTGTAAAGTCCTGTGTAATCCTGACTGTGGTTCCATGATATTTAAATTGCTTCATTCTGGCTGCTTGCAGTAATTTCTCTTTAATATGGTAATTTTGGAATTTAGCTATTATATTCCTTGGCATTTTCACTTTGGGATCTCCTTCATGGGGGGAGCAGTGGATTCTTTCTATAGTTATTTTACCGTCTGGTTCTAGGACTTCAGGGCAGTTTTCCTTTATAATTTCCTGAAGGATATTGTCCAGGTTCTTTTTTTCATCATGATATTCAGGTAGGCCTATAATTTTTAAATTGTCTCTCCTGGATCAATTTTCCAGGTCAGTTGTTTTACCCATGAGGTACTTTACATTTTCATCTATTTTTTCATTTTTTTGTTTCTGTTTGACTGATTCTTGCTCTCTGATAGAGTCATTAGTTTACATTTGTTCAATTCTAATTTTTAACATATTGTTTTCTTCTGTTAGATTTTGTACTTTCTTCTCTAATTGGCCAATTATATTTTTAAGGGATTTGTTTTCTTCAGTGTACTTTTTTTCCAGTTGGCCAATTGTATTTTTAAGAGATTTGTTTTCTTTAGTGTACTTTTTTTTCCAGTTGGCCAATTGTGTTCTTTAGGGACTTGTTTTCTTCAGTATACTTTTTTTCCAATTGGCCAATTGTACTTTTTAAGGACTCTTGTACCTCTCTCATTTGACTTTAAAAATCCTTCTTGAGCTCTTCTAAGAAGGCTTTTTGTGCTTTAGACCAGTTCATATTCCCTTCTGATGTTGCAGATGTGGATTTGATGACAATTTCGGCCTCTTTAGTATTTCTGTCTTGATCTTCACTCTTCTCATAATATGAATCTATCATATGTTTCTTTTTACTCACGGTGTTTCTTTATTCCCTGGCCTTTAAAGAGATTATGCTCTCCTGCTGGGGAGCAGAGGGCACTGACCCAAGCTTCTTGTGTTGGGAGCCTAGGTCTTGGTCACTGACTTTGTGTGCTGGGGCTTCTTATGTTGGCAATTGGAGGCTGTAGGGTTCTGGCATCTTACCTGGTGTTGGGCTGGAATCAGCAAGGCTGGGACTTTCAGGCAAATCTAGGTTGCCTGCTTTTCCTTTCCTTTAGCTTTCTTCAACTCCTTTTAGATGGATGCTGCCAGGTGTTTATCTGCCTGGGGCCCCTTTTAGTGCTGCCTCCCTTAGTTCTGTTGAGGTACTGGGAGACTCCTTTGCTGTAGAATGCCAAGGCACCAGAATCTTCTCCTGGTGTGCTAAAGTAGGTCTTCCACTAGCTGACTGGGTGACTCCCGGTTCTGTACTGCTTCCCTTCCCTGAGGGTAAGAGGGGCCTTTCCCGTTGATCGCTCTAGCTACCTGGCATACTGCACTGCTGTACCCCATCTTTCTTCTGGTTCAGCTGTTTCAGGCTTTTTCTGGGGTGATATTTTCTGGGTTTTCAGAGGTTGATAGGGGAGGGTGAGAGAGACTACCTTTTTACTCTGCAATCTTGGCTCTTGGAAGCACCCAGTAATTCTTAAAATACCTCTCTTTGTTCTATTTTTATGTCAGTTGTTTTTTCAATTATATATTTCTCATTTTCTTCTATGTTTTCATTCTTTTGATTTTGTTTAGTGTTTATTGATGTCCCACAGAGTCATTATCTTTCACTTGCCCAGTGTGGGTCAGGCAGGGAAAGATGAGGCCCCAGGAACTTAGAGTAGGCCTCAGGGGACTAAATCATGGACAGCTGTGGTGGTTTCTAAACTTCTCAACCCACATACACCAAAGATAACTTAGAAGATTAGTAGGAAAGGTCTGTCAGACCTAAATGAGAGAGGGGTGTAGTCTGGCCCCAGCCCTGGCCCAGCCCCAGGACAGTGGTAGCAGCTTCTTCTGGAGCTCTCAGGTCACAGACATTGGGGGGATCAAGTGGCTGATCAGAGGGGGATTGCAGGGATCTCTTTGCTGGTGCTGAGGTAGGATTTTCTTGCTTTGTCCATGCTTGGATCTGGGTCATAGTCCTGGGCAGTCCTGAGGTGAGAAGGAGCACTGTCATAGCAAGGCTTATGGCACCTCTGGAGAGGGAACCCTCTTCATAGTTCCAAGGCAGAAAGCAGTACTTGTAGTCACTCATAGACCAGAACACAGACCAGGACAGAAATAAACATCTCTCCTTTGATCATACCACCTTAGGAGAACTGAAAATTTACAAGTCCCTAGAAGTACCTCTGTAAACAGCTGCACAAAACCCCTGAAGCTTGGGACAATACATCCTCCACACTGGAAGCAGACCCCTACCTTAACAAAGAGTTTAAAAAGTCACATAATTGGCTGGGAATGTGAGCAAACAGCAAAAAATAATACCTCAGACTATAGAATCTTACTTTGGTGAAAAAGAAGATCAAAACATACAACCAGAAGAAGACAACAAAATCAAAGCTCCTATATCCAAAGCCTCCAAGAAAAAAATGTGAATTGGTCTCACAAATAGAAAAGCTCAAAACATATTTTGGAAAGCAAGTAAGAGAAGTGGAGGAAAAATTGGGAAGAGAAATGAAAGTGATACAAGAAAACTATGAAAAAAAAAAAGATTCAACAGCTTACTAAAGGAGACCCAAACAAATGCTGAAGAAAAGAACACCTTACAAAAATAGACTGACACAAATGGAAAAGAGGTCCAAAAAGAAAATAAAGAGAAGAATGCCTTAAAAAGCAGAATCAGCTAAATGGAAAAGGAGGTCCAAAAGCTCATTGAAGAAAATAATTCCTTAAAAATTAGAATGGAGCAAATGGAAGCTAATGACTCTGAGAAATCAAGAAAATATAACACAAAATCAAAAGAATGAAAAAAATAGAAGACAATGTGAAATATCTCATAGGAAAAATAACTTACCTGGAGAATAGACCCAGGAAAGATAATTTAAAAATTATTGGATTACCTAAAACTCATGATAAAAAAAAAAATAGACTGGACATCATCTTTCAAGAAATTGTCAAGGAAAACAGCCCTGGTATTCTAGAACCAGAGGGTAAAATAGAAATGGAAAGAATCCACCAATCACCCCCTGAAAGCGATCCCAAAAAGAAAACTCCTAGAAACGTTATAGCCAAATTCCAGCATTCCTAGGTCAAGGAGAAATATTACAAACAACCAAAAAAATAATTTAAGTATTACGGAAACATAATCAGGATAACACAAGATATAGCAGCTTCTACATTGAGGGATTGCAGAATTTGGAATATGATATTCTGGAGATCAAAGGAGCTAGGATTAAAACCAAGAATCACCCACCCAGCAAAACTGATTATAATCCTTCAGGGGGAAAAATGAACATTCAATGATATAGAGTACTGTCAAGTTTTTTTGGCTAAACAATGGGGTTAAGTGACTTGCCCAGGGTCACACAGCTAGTAAGTGTCTGTTCTGAGACTGGATTTAACTCAGGTTTTTTCTGACTCCAGGGCCAGTACTCTATCCACTGTGTCATCTAGCTGCCCCTAAGAATTCTTATGAAAAGATCAAAGTTAAATATACAAGACTCAAGAGCAACATGAAAATGTAAACAGGAAAGAGAATTCATAAGGGATTTATTAAAGTTGAACTGTTTACTTTTTTATGTGGAAAAATAATATTTGTAATCCATGAGACCTTTCTCAGTATTAGCCATAGGGTGAGTTGAATATGATGGACTTATATCTAAAAAATAAAAGTGTGAGAGGGTGGAAGAGGATTGTACTCAGAGAGAGAAAAGGGGGAGAAAGGGAGAGGTAGCATGGGGCAAATTATCTTACATAAAAGAGGCAAGAAAAAGTGTTTACAGTGGAAAGGAAGAGGGGGGAGATGACAGGGAATAAGTGAATCTTACTGTCATTAAATTTGGCTTAAGGAGGGAATAACACACACACTCAATTGGGTATAGAAATCTATCTTACCCTACAGGAAAATTGGAGTGAATGAGATAAAAGAAGGGGGATGATAGAAGGGAGGGAAGAATAGGGGAGGGGCTAATCAGAAGCAAACATTTTGGGAGAGGGACAGGATCAAGGGAGATAATAGAATAAATGAGGGAAGTGATAGGATGGAGGGAAATATAGTCTTTCACACCATGACCACTATAGAAGTGTTTTACATGACTACACATGAATAAATTATATTGAATTGATTGCCTTCTCAATGAGGGTGGATGTGGAGGGAGGATGGGAGACAATTTAGAACTCAAAGTTTTAGAAATGAGTGTTAAAAATTGTTTTTACATGCAATTGGGAAATGAGATATACAGGCAATGAGGTGTAGAAATCCATCCTGCCCTACAGGAAAATAGAAGGGAAAGTGGATAAGAGAAGTGTGTGTGTGTGTGTGTGTGTGTGTGTGTGTGTGTATGTGTGTGTGTGTGTGTGTGTGTGTGATAGAAGGGAGGATAGATTGGGGAAAGGGGTGTTCAGAATGCATGTCATCTTGGGGTGGGGGAAGGGAGAGATAGGGAGAAAATTTGGAACTCAAAATCTTGTGGAAGAGAATTTTGAAAACTTAAAATAAATTAATTAATAAAAAGGGAGATTGGGCAGGAAAAAATAGGTACTCATTTGTCAGGCATATTTCATAGGGAATTCTTATTCACTTATGGATTGCACTAGATGACATTTGAGGAACCTACAAATTCTGAGATTCTGGTGTTTTGTGATTCTACCACCTACTCATCCCTTCTATAATTTTCATGTTATCTTATTGGCTCATCAAACTTTAGGAAAGCTGTTGCCTTGGTTAGAATTTGGTCACTTCTCAAATGTGTGGAAGGCAAAGAAAGTGTTATTATCATTCTCAAACATAGAGTATTTGGTGTAGAGGAAAAGAGAATATGGCAAAGCCTTCCCAATCTCTTTCCATTTACTTGAGACATGATAATTTATTTTTATGGTACCTCAGGAATGACTATGCTTCAGTCTGTAGGATATATTAAACAGTGAAGCAAGGTGGGTATATTCATTTTACTTACATAGTTGTCAGGCAGTTATTGTCTCTGAAAAAAAAGAATGTTGTGACTTAGTTCTGATAGAGTTATATGAGGAAAGCTATCTTTTGTAAGTCAAAAAACCAGTGAAGCATCAAATAATACTATCGTCTCCCAAACTTACAACAAAAGCCTTCTAAAAGGTGAAGCATTATTCAAATTTTGCTTTTCAATTAATGACACCTAAGGAAGACCACAAAAGTATAATTTTCCAATGAAAGTAGAAAAGGTTGAGTACATACACTATTTTCCATTTGCATTACAATTATGCATATTCTTGAGAACAGTTTCATTTTTAACTGTCTCTGGCAGTAGGATGAGGATTCCTGAATTATCATTCCTGCTGGAGTATACTGTATTGTGGGAAGTTGAGATGAAGACTGGACTGCTTTAACCTCTGTAAGACTATGTTTTCCCCTTTTCTCCTTTTCCTTTCACATAGCATTTCAAAAGCTTAATCTATAAACTCAATTAAAAAGATGAAATAATTAAGACAGAAAATTCAGGGGAACTATAATTACTAAGATGTCAAAGATATGTAATCAATTAAATAATACATTTACAAGATAAAATAATGGAAAACAAAGTATGAGAAATCATATCACATTTATAACTTTAATCTGAAATTCCCCTTCACTTTGCATATAAGATTTTACAAGTTACATGGTATTTGAACTATGGGATTTTATTTGTGTGTGTGTGTGTGTGTGTGTGTGTGTGTGTGTGTGTGTGTGTTTTTTTTTGTTAGGCAATGGGGGTTAAGTGACTTGCCCAGGGTCACACAGCTAGTAAGTGTTATGTTTCTGAGGCCGTATTTGAACTCGCGTCCTCCTGACTCCAAGGCCAGAGCTCTATCCACTGCACCACCTAGCAGTCCCCGAACTACGGGATTTTAAAGACTCATACATATTAATAGGATAAGCCATGGTGAAATAGGGTCTTTCAATTCTCTCTACAACCCCCTTAATGTTGATATTCTCCTTTTTGTCTTTCTACATTTTCTTCCTTAACAATCTTCATCATTCCCACAGATACCTTTTAGATATATTTTATTAGCCTTAATCCTTCTAAAAAGCCCCATATATGAAATTCACTATACTGGGCATTTAGACATCCTCAATTTCAACTTAAAATTTATTATTATGCTTATTATTTCCTCCCTAAAATTTCCTCCTCCTAATTTATCTTTCTCTCTCCATGTCACATCTCCGTTCAAACATCACTAAACTCTGGTGGTTCAAATGGGGACAAATGATATTGCTATAGGGAAGCTAGAGATCATTTCTAAGGATCATGAAGTTCTGGTCAAGAAAATGAAGATTTTATGGAATAAACAATTATTTTTATCATTGATACTATTTAAAAATAAGGGCCACAAAAGAGAAACATAGATTTCGGAAAAGAACATCTAGAAACAAATTTGGTGTCTGGGGGAAAAGTAATTTCAGGACTATACATACATATGCATATACATAGATACATAGATACATATGTTACCTATGTACATATATACATACATTTATGATTTCATTAATTTCATTAGTACAGGGAAATTCTGGTGAAAATTGTCCTATAATAAGGTAAATAAGTATCTTCTATATAATTTCTACTCTTAGAGTTTTTTTGGAGGAACATTGACCAGAAGGGATATATTGCCACTACATGTCATAGGAGAAACTTGAACCCAGCTCTCTGTCCACTATTTGCTGCTTCTACACTAAAACATAAAAGTGGGAATGATAAGTCATTATGGATGGAGATAACCTAACAAGGGCTATTAGGAATACATTTTCCTGAAAATTTGCAAGTTTCATTAAAAATGCTTTACATTGAAAATAGATGGAATGGGACAAAACTGTCTGCCTGTCTCTCTCTTTGTGTGTATGTATGTATGTATGTATGTGTATATGTATGTTGTGTGTGTGTGTGTGTATATATATATATATATATGTATGTATAATTTCCTATCCCTCTATCTATCCCCAACTTCTTTCAAGACTCCATTCAAATACCACCTCTTTCAAGAGGCCTTCCTTGGTTCCCAGTTATTGTCTAAAGTTACATTCCAGCTACTATATATGTATCTTGTGTATATCTAGGGTTGTCACACCCCACAATATTATTTTGCCTTTTACTATGTAACCTCTTTGGAGTCAGGTATTATTTTTGGCTTTTTTTTATATCCTTAGCACTTAGCTAAGGAAATTGGACTTATGGGAGAGCTGTGTAGAAAAAATAATTAGAACCTTATACACACATTAAAGAGGCATCTGTGTAGAATTGATAAATGAGATCACTAAAGCATAGAGGACAAGTGAATGATATTTCAGCATGGGAGCCTGAAAGGTGAGAGGACAATGAGGAGAGAGGAATTTTATGGAAGTCAAGTTAAAAACAACTCATTAGCTTCTAGGTCTTGCTTATTTTATCTTTCCCACTGTTACAAGTTAGCACTATATATTATGGATAATTTATTTTTTATAAGATTAGTCAATGCTAGGTAATGTTATCAACTTTATTTTTTTTAAATTATATCCCTTGAAATTCTTGAATTTTTATTCCTTCATATAAATTTTATTATGTCTGTATCTTCTTAGTGGTATGATTGATATATCATCAAATCTGTGGATTAATCCAGATATTATAAGCCTTATTTTGTTAATGTGACCAAACAATGAACAGGAAATGGCTCACCATTTACTAAAATTTCATCTTTTGTAAAGATTACATATATATATATATATATATACATATATATGTATATAGTAATCCCTTTTTATACATTGGGTCAGTAAGAAAAGTAAGCCTGTTCTTTATGTCTCATTGTCACCTCAAACCTTCACTCTGCTGTTATCTCTTGGGACTTCTCCTGCTCTGGAATTCTCTTCACCCAGACTGTACTAGTTTCTGAGAGAAGTTATCTACTAGCCCCCCAGGTAATTTTTAATCTTTTCTTAAAGAATTTGGTGACATGCATGTAGTTTTGTTTTCTATCCTAACTCCTAGACTGATACATGAAGACTTCTATATGCTTGTAAATATCTCCTTAAACACTCTGGCTTTCCAGTTCACCAACCTCTATAACTCCCAAGAACTACATCTTCATTTTACCTCAACCACACAGTTGGATGGTCATACTCCTAATTTTTCTCTTTACCAACAAGTGTTTGATATCCACAGTATAAAACTCAGTTATTGCTCTATTTGATATTCATCTTCTATCACTCTCTATGCTTCATCCTTCTTAAATCTTTTCTTCATATTCACATTAACCTCGTCAATTGATCTCTCCCTGTTTTCTGAGTCTGTCACTACTGATCTATTCCCTCTTTGATCTATTCTTGATTTTGACATCATTAGATAGGTAATATTTACAGTATCCTCCACCTTCAAAACTCTTGCCTCTTTCCCTTAAATCAATAAATTGTTTGTGGAAAACTAAACAAAACTGAATTATCTCCCCCACCCTCCTTTTTTTTTCTTTCTTCAATTATTCCCCTATTCTCCTTTTGATAGCAGTCCTTTTAAACTTTCTCTCCAAACTGTCTCACTACCTCCTCACTTCTCCCCATCAGCAGACCTTGTCTCTTACTTCATGATAAAACAGAATCTATACATCACAAGATACTTTCTTCCCCTTACTCTATTCATCAAAACTCCTTACCATTTCCCATTCTCTTTTATTTAGCTTTAATCCCCCATAAAGGGGTAAGCCATCACCTTATCACAGCTTCCTCTTCCACTAAAGCTCTTAATGTTGTCCTCCATCTTATTTGAGAGTTTGCCTTCTCAATCATTTTCTCATCTTTTATTTTTATCTTTCAATTAATCTCACCATCTTAAATCTCTATCTATTAATTGAGTACTTCTCCACAACCAACAAGCTGGCCTGGTGTCCTCTACCAATTGAAAACAAACAAAACTTCAGGAATTCCTACAATATGTGAAATTAATGTCCTATAACTTTTTAATATTAAACAACTAAATTTTTAGAAAGTGTCATATACATTTATTGTCTCCATTTCCTTGCTTTCTACTATCTTTCTAGTTTCTTACAAGATGCCTCTGAATCCTAACGTTTGACCGAAACTTCTGTCTTCAAGCTTATATTATTTTTGCTGTGAAGGCCACAGGTTTTATGTCCAGAATTTTTGGTTCTCCTTTAAACAATTCAGGAACATCCTGTTGTATTGCCATGCCCTTTAGGAAATCCACAGGATCTTCAGGGGCATTAGATATTGATTCATTTTTTCTTTATCTTGCAATATGTAAAACTGTGTGCATTTGTTTAGCTGATATGGATGACATATTCCTTTCTATTATTAATAACTTCCTTGTTTTATCTGTTTAAGTACAAGATCTTTCATTGGGGCAGCTAGATGGCACAGTGTATACTGTATAATGCACTGGCCCTGGAGTCAGGAGGACCTGAGTTCAAATCTGGCCTCAGATACATAACACTCACTAGCTGTGTGACTCTGGGCAAGTCACTTAACCCCAATTGCCTCACTGAAAAAAAAAGTTAAAAACAAAAAAAAAAAACCCAAAAGATATTTCATTGAATTTTCTTCTACTTGAGATCTTTAATTTCATTCTCCTCCCTCCCCCATCATATCCCTCTGTTGCCTACTTTCTGATTCTTATTCCTTTGATTTCAGAATCCCTTGGAACTGGACCTTAAAACTATCTCAGCCTTCTACTAAACTGGGTAACTCATATTTTATTTACATTATTGTCTACCCAAAGTAGCTTTTGGAGATAATATTAGTCCCAACTGGATGTCAGTCCATTTTACCTCAGATTTAGTGGATGGCCACACAATGCACATATGCTGTCATCCTGCCCAATTTCCTTCTGTTCCTCGGTTGAACTATTGCAGAACAGAGTGCTTCCATGCATCACAGGCAGAAAAACTACTACTTTTTAGTGTTTTGTGCCAATAAGAGAATGCATGGATAGAAGTGAGTTCTGTTGCAAGCTGCTGGGTTAGCTTGTGCAGTTCTATGAGAGTGAAGAGCCTGGTGAGTGAGGGAATAAAAATGGAGTGTGTTAGGAATTACAGATTAGCCTTCTCTACTTTTAATTAATTGAGTATTTTCCCTTTTATGAGGATTCTTGGGGTCTTCAGCATTTTAAAGTACAGTTACAGGTGAAATTCCTTTTCTCATATTCCTAATTCCTATTTTGGAGATTTTTGGTAGTTTGTCAGCATCTTGTTGTCACTGGCAATAGTTTCCTAATTTGTCTCCTTGTCTCTATCTAGTCTGTCTTTCTAAAACACATACCAATTTCTTTCCCCACTAAAAATATTTTGCTTATTTATGTGTGCACATATTATATTGCCCTAGTAGAATATAAGTTCCATGACGGCAGAGACTCTTTTTTTTCAAAGTATCCCCCAAATCCTAGATAGGGTCATGTACATAATAAACCCTATTTATGGTATGATATAGTTTCCAAAGATATAACTAATATTGCTCCATTAATTTTTTAAAAAGTATTTCTTTTTAACCCAGAATATTTAAAAAGTTTTGAAAATCAGTATTTTATTCAATATTCCTATTAATGATGACCATGGTCTATCCAATGTTTTTTTGATTAGCTGTTAATATGAAGCTATAATTCTTTTCTTGCTAGATTTTGTTACATTTAGCTAGCTTTGTAGATGAATGATAATGTCACCTATAGCTCACTATCAGCAACTTGAAAACTAGATAATTCTTTAGTTGTACTGACACATGATATAGAAAAATAATACAAAATTGTCACGCATCCTTTGTAGCTCCCTTCCATTCTTGCAGTAACATTAGATCAATAGATTGATTCAAAATCTGTAACACATATATAAATATTAGATTTTGGTACTTTAGATAAGAGATCAATATCCAAAAAAACTAATGCTATTCTGGATCTGCTAAAACATATCTACATTCAAATTATTTCTATGAATGACATCAGAAAATACAAAAAAAAATAGTGAGTAAGTGGAAAGATGATCATAGGTTATCTTCCAAACGAAGAAGTTCAAGTTGAATTGATTTGGTACCCCCCAAAGCAACAGGAGTCATTGTTTCATGAAACATTTGTTCCTCTTAACTTTTATTGCTCATTAGGAACAGAAGGAAAAGAATTTAAAATTATGAAGTAACTACAGATTATGTGACAACAGCTGTTGCAGGCAATGAATAAATAGGTTAATTGTATTAAAAAGTCAACACAATCATCCAAATCAGAGGTATCAACCATGCAGTCCAGAGACCCCATTCAGCTTGCAACAATCTCATATGTGCCTTGAATCAGATTAAAATGTAATTAGGAAATATTTAACAAGATAAATAAAAAGACAATAAAACACAGATGACATTATGTTTTAAAATGAAGTCAATATGCAGTCCAGAGGGATCTTTGTGTATAGGTTAATAGATCCCATTTCTATTTGAGTTTGACACCACTGATCCCAACCATGTTAAAATGTATCTTGACCCTTAGTCAATTCAATGTAAAGGCATGTCACAGGGAAGAAAGGAAAAGTATATTAGAAAATATGACTTGAGATTAAGACATGAATGACCAAAGATATAGAAATTACCCAGAAGACTTACATCTGCAAATCCTATATACCTTCTTCCATATAAATTTTTATTGTCATTGTCATTATTAAAGATCAGAATTAGAAAATATGGGATATGAGAAGTACAGAATATGATCATCAAAGTTGAAATTTAATCTGTTATTAAAGATAGGAAAACTAATGATCAGTATAGGAGTAATTTCAGAATCAGCTGTTTCTGTGCAGTCAGATTATTGACTTCTTAAAGTAAATATCTAAATCAACAATAGAAAGGGGATAAATGTTATGAGATCATAGATTCAGATCTAAAATGAAACTTAAACAGAAAATGAATTGCATGTAATTACACATGATCCATCCTGACCCATATAAAAATGCATTATATCTAAAAACAAATTAGAAATAGATACAGGTAAAGGCATAGACTTTGATTATCACTTCTTCTTAGATAAATTTCAGTGATATAAAAAGCAATCATAATACAGAAGAAGAGGAAAAGATTTCCTGAACCACTCCTAACTTCATTCCCTTGATCTCACTACCAAAAAGAAGACAGCTAGTCAAGGCTAATAGGAAGTATAGGTTTAGAACTCAAGTGAGCTGCAAAATATAAATGATATTTTTATAAATATCATTTTATAATAATATAAAAATAAAATAATAAATAAAAAATAAATAATATAAAAATAAAAATAAAATTTTTTATAAATAAAAACTTTTATTTTTTTAATTGGATTGAATTCTAAATATGTGGAAAGGTTGCAAGCATTGCTATTAGCCAAAGAACAAAAAGATATTAGCAACTATAGACATGTACTTAACATCTCATATTTATGAAAGAAATAAAAAAAAACATTAGAACAATCACACCATGAAGATTTTCTTGACAAAAATCTGAAAAGAGCAAAGACTTGCATTTGTAAACAATTTTCTAATAAAATTTACATCCTTCAAAATAAACAACTGGTTTGGAGATACAGGGTACAAGACAATCCTGTGTTTATTAAATATGACTTGGGGGAAAATTTAGATACAGGAGCTATATTCCAGTGAGTTATGTTGCCATGCACATATTTATATAAACACAATTGCTTTATAGGTACAACCAGAGATATTTTTATTTACTTACCTCTAATAACATTTAATTCAACAAGGCTTTATTAAGTACCTACTGTATGTAAGCTATTTCACTTTAAGTTACTATTCTATAAAGCAAGACATATTTCTTTTTTTTTTTCAGCCAAAGGCAAGGTTTATTAGAGCATCTGTCACATTGGGCAGACTCTTAAGGAGTCTGAATGTTAGTGAGCTATTGGCTAGGTTTTAAGAATCTGAGAAGTGGCTAGAATTTAAAAATCTAAGCACCTTAATGGAGACAAGCTGGACTTTATATACAGAAAAACTGTGGGAGGGATCTAAGAGTGGTCAAGTAGTTTGGGATGACTGGAGGAGGGGTCAAAAGAAGATCTGAATGGGAGTGATCAGTAAGCTGGAGTGAACAGAACACCTGGGACCTGTTGGCCAAGGGAGAATGAAGCCTAGTTAGGATTAAGGGTGGGAAATGGGGGGCCATAGGGAACAGAAATTGGGCATAGCCACAATGAAAGGCCAGTTGATGGTATTATAACCTCAGGCTAACGCCAGAGATTTGGCCACGTGGGAAAGTCCAGGGTTTTTCTTTTGTGGGGTCCAGATCCCAACCCCATCACTTCCCCCTCAAACAAATGGGATCCAGATTCTTTTGGGGTAAGGGGTGAAGGTCTTGGTTTCTGAAACTGTTTCCTGCTGGCAAGGAGCATAGAGCTGTCCCTGCCTCATGGAGGTCCCAAAGAGAGGCTTGGCTGGAACCAAGGACGGGCTGCAACCAGGGAATGATGTGGGTGTCATTGGCTGATACACGCTGTTTGCTAGTAACTGTAGGTGAATGGCCTGTAGTCTGGAAGACACAAATCTGATAGAAAAGACTGCAGGGCCCAGATATAAAGCAGGGATTAGATTTAAACCAAATATGAGAGAATAAAACATCTTTAGTTCTCTTTGGATTCAGATAATTCAGTTTCCCAACCATGGAGTATCAAATTCACCTCATAGCCATACTCAGAAATAGCCAGGTGGATAACATTCCTTTTCAAAGGAACATAATGGAGAAATTGAGCCAGGAGTATCCTATCTTAGACTGAGGCTAAAATTGTCCTCTCAGCTTTTCCCGATACTGACTTCCCACCAGTATCACCTTCTCTGAGTAGCTTGTGGCATTTTTCTCAGGTGGTGGGTTATTGATTATTGATGGATTATGACCCATCAGACAACTCAAAATAAAATCCTATGAACTTTTACCTCAAACAGCAAGCTTCATTAATCACAGCTTAGGAAAACCTTTTCCAGGATTTACACCTCAAACTTAAATTTGTCCTGGTGTAAAAAAGCCAATCATTAGAGATTTCTATACACTTGCAAATTCTCAGCAAGCCATACATAACCCAAACAAGCTTTTTGGCTAGCTTACACATTAAAACAATAACCAACAATACCTAAATTATTTTAGCAGTAACCAAATTATGAAAAGTTGCTTGACATAACTGATACGAAAAGTTCACCAATTTGAAACTTGAAACAAATCCATTACAAATCAGGTAACTTCAATTTTGTTAAATGCGTTTCCAAATTACTTTACACAGAGAATCAACATCTCGTCATTAACAGGTAAAACTACAACTTTAAAAGAGTGTGCTTACTCAAGTTCTGAGGCCATTGTCAGTGGGGCCTATGCTGTAGCTGCTGCCCCCCCTCCTTTTCCTCAGGTGGAGAGTGAAATCAAAGGTGAAGGGGAAAGGGTGAAACTCTTCTCCAATGAGAGGGGTTAACAGATACCCTCTTGACTCAAGGGAAGGGAGTGACCAGGGTTGTAAGGAGGAGTTTCAAAACACCTTAATGATAAATCACAAAACCTCCAGAATCTGCCAAGATATTTTTAGATGTTTTAACTTTTCCCTGTTACCTCCATGAAGGAAGATTCAGGGGTGTAGAGGGAAGTAAGTAAGCCTCAGGGAACCAAAAAACAATGGATTCACATGGGTCTTGCCCAAAAGAATTTGACTCAAACCTTCTTTCAGCCAAAGACAGGGGATATTAGAATATCCATCATATTGGGTAGACTCTTAAGGAGTCTGAATGTTAGTGAACTATTGGCTAGATTTTAAGAATCTAAGCTGACATATTTCATTAAATGTAAAAATCATAATTGTATTCATCCTGTCCACAACTAATAGTCACCCCCTTAGTTTCCAGTTTGGAATATGGTGAATAAAAGCTGTTGTAAATATATTTGTAAATATAGTGATTTCAAAAATCAGAAGATACTCCTTAAAAACATTATCTTTATAATAGCATTATTATTCTGCTGATATTATGTGACTAAAAATTATAGAACATCATGATTCCAGAAGAATAACAATCACAAGTGAACCAAAAAGGACAGGCAAATCTCTTAATATATGTAAATACACTACAGTATACTACCAATAATAACTATTTTTTTTCTCAGTAAGTAGTATAAAAGATATTATCAGGCATACATGTGACCAGAAAAAAAAGCAAGATTAGAAGAAAATAGACAATGTGAATATTGCACTTATATTCATGAAATTAAATGATGTAGAGGAAGGACTTCTGTGTACTGGGTAGCTCAGAGGATTATCTGAAGGATGTGCACAAAGATTATATAAAATAAGAATACATGAATTGTATGGAATCCATACAAGGGCCACACCTATGAGTTCATGGATCTATTGAAATGTGGTGCTCTGGCGTCTACATCCAGAGTAAGATTAACTATATTGCTCTCTCTGAGAGCTTAAGACTTACTGGTGTTAGGTTATCACTTTCCCAAATACCATCCATTGAAATCCCCATTCTGCTATATTCTCCCACTTTTACCTACCAGGGATTAATGCCCCAGTTCCATTTAACCAATTAACATCAGTGGGTCTTTACAAAATTTGATATGACCAGCAATTTCTTTTTTTAATTAATTAATTAATTAATTTTTAGTTTTCAACATTCACTTCAGCAAGATTTTGAATTTCAAATTTTCTCCCCATTTTGTCCCTCCCCCCACCCCAAAATACAATGCATTCTGAATACCCCTACTCTGCCGTCCCTTCTATCTCTCCCCATCTTCTCTTATCTGCTTCCCCTTCAATTTTCCTATAGGGCAGGATAGATTTCTATGCCCCATTTCCTGTATATCTTATTTCCCAGTTGCATGTGAAAACATTTTTTTAACTTCTGTTTTTAAATTTTTGGGTTCCAAATTATCTCCCTTCCTCCCTCCCCACCCACCCTCATTGAGAAGGCAAGCAACTCGATACAGGTTACACATGTGTAGTCATGCAAAACACTTCCATAGTAGTCATGTGAAAAACTAAGTATATTTCCCTTCATCCTATCCCACCCTTCCATTTATTCTATTCTCTCTTTTGACCCTGTCCCTCTTTAGAAGTGTTTGCTTCTAACTACTCCTTCCCTCAATTTGCCCTCCCCTCTATCATCCCCTTGCTCTCTTGTCCCCTTCACCCCCATCTTCTGTGGGGTAAGATAGATTTCCATACCCAATTGAGTGTGTATGTTATTCTCTCCTTAAGCCAAATCGATTGAGAGTAAGATTCACTCATTCCCTCTCACCTTCCCCCTGTTTCCCCTCTACTGTAAAAGCTTTTTCTTGTTGTTTTATGTGAGATAATTTACCCCATTCTACCTCTCCCTTCCTCCTTCTCTCCATATAATCCTCTCTCATCTCTTAATTATATTCTCCAGATATCACCCCTTCATCTTCAACTCACCCTGTGCCCTCTGTCTATCCATCTATCTATCTATCTATCTATCTACATACATACATACATATAATTTTCCCTCCAACTACTCTAATACTGACAAAGGTCTCATGAGTTACAAATATCCTTCCATGCATAATGTAAACAATTCAACCTTAATAAGTCTATTATGATTTCTATTTCCTGTTTACCTCTTCATGTTTCTCTTGAGTCTTGTATCTGAAAGTCAAATTTTCTGTTTAGCTCTGGTCTTTTCATCAAGAATGCTTGAAAGTCCTGTATTTCATTGAATGTCCATTTTTTCACCTGAAGAATTATGATCAGTTTTGCTGGGTAGGTGATTCTTGGTTGTAATCCTATCTCATTTGCCCTCCAGAATATTATATTCCAAGCCCTGTGGTCCCTTAATGTTGAAGCTGCTAAATCTTGTGTTATCCTGATTGTGTTTCCACAATACTTGAATTGTTTCTTTCTGGCTACTTGCAATATTTTCTCCTTGACCTGGGAATTCTGGAATTTGGCTACACTATTTCTAGGAGTTTTCCTTTGGGGATCTCTTTTAGGAGGTGATCAGTGGATTCTTTCAATTTCTATTTTGCCCTCTGGTTGTAAAATATCAGGGCAGTTTTCCTTGATAATTTCTTGAAAGATGATGTCTAGCCTCTTTTTTTGATCATGGCTTTCAGATAGTTCAATAATTTTTAAATTCTCTCTCCTGGATCAGTTGTTTTTTCAAGGTCAGTTGTTTTTTCCAATGAGATATTTCACATTGTTCTCCATTTTTTCATTCTTTTGAGTTTGTTTTACAGTGTCTTGATTTCTCATAAAATCAGTAGCTTCTAATTGCTCCATTCTAACTTTTTAAGGAAGCATTTTCTTCAGTAAGCTTTTGGACTTCCTTTTCCATTTGGTCAACTTTGCTTTTTAAGGCATTCTTCTCCTCATTGGCTTTTTGGACATCTTTTACCATTTGGGTTAGGCTATTTATTAAGATGTTATTTTCTTCAGTATTTTTTTTTGGCTCTCCTTTAACAAGATGTTGACTTGTTTTTTCATGATTTTCTTGCATCACTCTCAGTTTTTCCTCTATTTCTCTTATTTGCTCCTCAAAATCCTTTTTCAGCTCTTCCATGGCCTGGGACCAATTCATATTTTTCTTACAGGCTTTGGGTGTAGGAGCTTTCACTTTGTTGTCTTCTTCTGGTTGTATGTTTTGATTTTCTTTGTCACCAAAGTAAGATTCTATGATCTAACTTTTTTTGTGCTGCTTAATAATGATCCCAACCAATTACTTGAGTTATAAACTCTTTGCTAATGTAGGAGTCTGCTTCCAGTGTGGAGAATGTACTGTTCCAATATTTGGGGGTTTTGTATAGCTGTTTTCAGAGATACTTCTAGGGACCTGTAAATTTTCAATTCTTCTAAGGTGATATGACAAGAGGTGAGGTGTTTACTCCTTTCCTGGCTTGTGCTCTGGTCTATGAGTGACCAAAAGCACTCTTTTCTGTCTTGGAACTGTGAGGAGGATTTCTTCTCCACTGCCACTATAAGTCTCACCATGCCAGCACTCCTCCTTGCCTCAAGACTGCCACCCAGAACTGTGACCCAGATCTAAGCACAGGCAAAGCAAGAGAATCCTGATCTAGCAAAGAGATCCCTGCAATCCCCCTCTGATCAGCCACTCCATTCCCTCTCAGTGTGTGGGCTAGAAGCTCTGGAGACAGCCACCATCCCTGGCCCACAGTTGGGGAATCGGTTGGGACCTCGTGCTCTCTCACCACAGGTGCAGACTTTTCTTACTGACCTTTTAATTGTCTTTGGCATTTATGGGTGGAGAAGTCTGGAATCCATCACAGCTTCCTATGATTCAGTCCTCTGAGGCCTGCTCCAGGTTTGCTGAAGCCTGCCCACCCACACTGGACTGCATTCCTCTCCCAGCCTGGCATGATATACCTTTCTGATCAACCATCCAGATTTTCTTGGGCTCAAAATTTGTTTCACTCTGTCTTTTTGTGGGTTCTGCTGCTTTATAATTTGTTTAGAGCCATTTTTACAGGTATTTGGAGGGGTTTGGGGAAGAGCTCAAGCAAGTCACTGCTTTTACTTTGCCATCTTGGCTCTGCCCCAACTAGCAATTTCCTGATGCAACTTCATTAGCCCCAATTTCCCTAACAGCTCTAACTTCCTTGACAGCCTCAGCTTACCTGGCACAGCATTCTGATAAAGAGGCTTGAAAAGTCCCTGCAGTATATAGTCTCTAAATCTCAGACCTCATGTATGCCTGAGATCATGTTAGTTGCCATACCCTGATGACTTATTGCCTACACACATTTCCAGATAAATACAGAGGAAGCCATATCCAGAGAAGCTAAGTGCCATTATATCTTTGTTGCATATTCTTGTTGTGTTAGGAAAGAGTAAATTTCCTTTGTTAAATGTTCAGTGATGTGCAAGTACCTTCTTTCATCCTAACATCCTAACATAGAACTTGAACATTGATTAAGTTGTGCCTTCAACACAAAAGGACATTTACTCCTAAGATACAGTAAGAACAAAGTACTGGCATTGTTTTCCCATCCTCACCTAATACCTGTGGGGAACTTAGTCTCCTGTACAATTTTAGTCTCAGGGGGGTAGTTCTGATCAAATTTAATGCTGTTTCTATGTAGCCTTGTCCAACTAAGTTCAAATCCAAATATACCATGGGCAGTGGAAGAACCTATCTCTGGTTGCTTAGCTGGTTGACTGTAAAATTCAACATGTTTTAGACTCTATGTACATTCTTTCTTTCCTAACCTATTGAAACTCAAAACATAATAATACTCATCTTCAATCTACGTTGAAAAGTAGGAAAAATAAAGCAAACAGGTAAAGAGTAGGGAATTACACAACATGTTGATCTCAGTTAGAAAGGGCCCAAGACCTCTCTGCTACAGCACTGTCTTGTTTAACCAGGACATAAAAATAAAAAAAAATGGCGGAAATGTGGACAGATGAAATTCATGTGAAAAACATCTTATGTTATAAACAAAGGTTGCATAATCCAAGATGAAGGAGACAAAAATCTTACTTCCTCTGCTTTACATGGACTATTGTGTTAAGATTTATTAATTATGCATTTATTTTAACTTGAGTTCCTTGTGATATTTCAGTATTTCCTTTGTTATTATTTTTTAATGTTATTAAGATATTAAAGTATTATTATAATATCAAACTCTTTCTCCAGCCATTAAAGGCTTTGTACATATGCTCCTTTCTTAGTTTTTTAACTTAATCTCATAATACCTACATATAGTTTCTTTTCTCATCTTAATATAACTTTCTTGAAAGTAGAGAATATTTTACTTGTTTTTTTTAATCAGAAACACTAGAATAGTATCTGAAACAAAATGTTTAGCAAATTCTATCTGTCTTTGTCTCTCTGTCTCTGTCTCTCTGTCTCTCTCTGTCTCTGTCTGTCTGTCTGTCTCTCACATACACCCATAGAGATGTTTTCCTACTCAAAAGTTTTTCTCCTCATTTAATTGCATTGATTTTATTTGTGCAAAATATTTTTCAAGTTTATATAATTAAAAATGGTCTATTTTGTCTTTTGTCATCTAATTTATAACTTGGTCGGTCATGATTTTTCCTCCTAACCATCGATGCTCAAGATACCTATTTCAGTTTTCCTTAAGCCTTTCTTTATAAGTAAACCTTTTATACTTTGATTGCTTGTCTACTTTGTATTTATCATAGCATATGGTTTAAAATAATAGTGATTTATAAAATATTATGGATAATGCTATTGGAAGATTATAAGCTGTGTAATCTCCTAAAGGAGTTAGAAGCATTGAGCAGAAACACAAGTGTACAGAAAGTTTTATGAAAGATGAGGCAAATCATCCTAGGGACATTTATAATAATATAATAATGACAAAACTGAGAAGACAGCAAATGGAAAAATGAAAGAAATAGGACAAGACTATCATAACATACCTTTCCCTCAATGATAGGAAAGCCAATATATTTGGTGTCTAGAATTACGGTTTCTGATATGTTGCATCAAAAAAGTAGAAGTGGCACTAAAGAGCATAGAGATGGGAAAAATAGTTTGTCCAACCAAATACATGCAAAGGGGATAATTGCCAGAGATAACACTATTTTAAGCAATTTAATTTATAAATTCTCAAGAGATCTAAAAGAGTAGAGGCCATTAAAATATTAGAAAATCATGGATGTTATTACCATTAAGCATGGGGTTTTGTGATAATATGAAAGTACCAATTATTTCCTATTTCCCAAAAATCCTTATGAGAATAGTGTCCTGATGAAAGCATGGGAAAAGAGCAATAAGTCTTTGCCACATGACATTCTTTATGAGGGCAGATACTCAGCTACAAAGTAGACTAAAAGGTGTAAAGAATGTAAGATCTTATTACACTTATTCTGGTTGGCTACTTTACAATATAATTCAGTACAGCAAAATGTCCCCTTAAAATGTTTATTCCAATAAGATATCAAAATGAGACATGCATGATTACTTGACAGATATACAGCTGATCTAACATGTTTTACAATTATTTGTGAATAGCTTTGCATATAATGTGAGCTATTTGCTCACCAAAGATAATTGCCACTGTCGAAGAAAATGTCCAGCATAGAATTAACTTAGAAGAGTGATTCCCTTTAGTTGGCAAGGTCCATAAGTGTTCCAGTTTGTAGATTTCATTGTTTTGAATGCATCAAGCCCCCAAAAATATGCAATCAGTTGCCAGATAACAGTTATTTCTACCACTGTAATATCTCTTAACTCCATCTTCTTATGTTTTCTACTCATATAGTAATGACCTTAGTTCAGGGTCTCATCACCTCTTGTCTGCACTGTGGCAATAGCCCCATAATTGGTCTTCCTGCCTCAAGACTTTCTCTTCTCCAATCTGTTTTTCACAAATCTGCCAAAATTATTCCCCTAAAGCATACATTTGACAGTAATATATTGCTGCACATTAAATTCCATTAATTTTAATATTAAATATCATTTCATGTTTGTCTTACTCTTTTTTAAAAAATTCTACTTTATGCAAGTTTTATAATGAAAACACTTATTAGAATAGTAGTACATGAATATAATTTGCAATCACATGTATTCAAAAATTATTAAGAGGTCTATGGAGTCCAGTCATACTTGGCCAAGAGGAATACCTTATAACAGTAATGAAGACCAAGAAGTAATGATCATGCAGGTAGGAGAACCAGGAAAAAATCATTGTAATGAACTTAATGGAAGAGAGTATCCAGGAGGAAGTAGAAGTAAACAATATCAAATGCTGCAGAAAGACCAAGAAGATAAGATCTAAGGGAAAAAAGGACATAGAATTAATCAAGTGAGAAAGAAAGATTTATAGCTAATAGCTAAATCTGAGAAAGTTAATAGAAAGGAAAATTCTGTTTAAAAATAACCATAAATATATAAGTTTTGAGATTAATTTTCTAAAGCTCATAAAATACTTATACAGATTTTGCTGCAAAATGTTCCTAAAAGAAATAAAGAACAACTCAAATTACTAGAGGAATAGCAGTTCTCATGATTGAAATTAGTCACTATGATAAAAATCATAATATTAATGAAATTAATTTATGATTTTAATGTTATATCAATTGAATTATCAAAAGAATACTCAATAGAATTTTGTAAAAGTAACAAAACAATTCAATTGGGGAAACAAAAGTTCTATATTATTGAAAGAAACAGTGAAAAATGTTAAGAATTAAGAGGTAATAAAAGACATCAAGCTTTGCATAAAGAAACCATCAGGAAAACCATTTGGTATTAGATAAAATATAAAAGCTGCCAATCAGAAGGTAATCATGGAATTTAAAAACACAGGGTTTTATATACCTCAAACCATAAATTACTTGGAAAAGAACTCCCCATTTGATAAAAATTGCTAGTAAAAGCGTAAAGTAGTCTGGCAGAAATGAGATTCAGACCAACATCTTAAAACATATTCTATAATAACTTATATACCTATATGTCTCTAATATTAAAGAGCATGCTATTAAAGTTAAATAAAAGCAGATCAATTACATTTCACATTTATATGTGGGAAATATAATCTTCAACAAAAAAGGGGATACAAAAATTACAAAAGATAAGAGTTCATTTTGGATTACATGAAATTAAAAAGTCTGTGCACAAAATTAATGAATTTAGGATAAAATGTAAAGAGTAAAATGAGGGAAAATATTTTTATCAAGTTTCTCTAATAAGAATGTTATAGCCATGATGTATAAACAAAGAACAGAATATACATTATGTATACTCACATATGCACATATATGTACATGAACATGCATATATACATATACGGATACATACAATGCATGTATGCATATCAAATGTTTGTATGTGTACACATGCATATACATATACACATGCACAAACACATGAATATGTATGTGTGTGTGGGTGACCAATCATCATTCCCAATAGAAGTGGTTCAAAGTATATGAGCAAATAATTCTAAAAAGAATTTTTTATGATTAACAACCATATGAAAGAATCTTCCCAGTCACCAATGATAAGAGAAATATAAATTAAAACAACTTCATAAATCAGTACAGATGACAAAATGTGGAAATAATCAAAGTTGAAGGTATTGGAGGAAGCTAGGCACACTAGTTTATTATTGTTAAAGCTGTGAATCAGTACAATAATTTTGGAAAGTGACTTCAATATCCATGCTTTCTGACACAATAAATTGTGTCAGATGAATGTAAGGGGATATTATTGTGCCTTAAGAAATGATAAACATGATGTATATAGAGAAGAATGGAAAAACTTATATTAAATGAATCAGAGTGAAGTAAACAAGACAAAGAAAACAGTATGTGCAGTCACTAAAACAATACAAATGGAAAGAAAAACAACCACAAAAGTCTTTTAAAATTAATGGAACAAAATTTGTAGAATAATCATGGAACCATAAAGGAATATAAGAAAAACCCTTGAGGCAGAGCTAAGATGATGCAGTAAAGGCAGGTACTCTCCTATGGTCTCCCCAAACCCCTCCAAATATTTTAAAAAATTACTTTAAACAAATTCAACAGCAGCAGAATCTACAAAAAGATGGAGTGAAACAAATTTCCAGCCCAAGACAACTTGGAAATTTGGCAGGAAAGATCTGTTGCACCAGGGTGAATAACAAGTAGAGTACAGCTCAGGTCTGCCAGTGCAGATTGGGACCCAGCAAACCAGGAGCAGACCTTGAAGCAACTGAATCACTGTCAGCAGCAGTGGTTTCCAGGCCTCTCAGCCCACAGACACCAAAGACAACTTAGAAGGTCTGCAGGAAAGGTCTGTCACACATGGGCAAGAGTGGAGTACAGTCTAGTGCGAACTGAGCCAGTAGAGCTCTGGACCATGCAAACCAGGAGCAGTACTTAGGAGTAACTGAATCAGCAGTGGTAGCAGCAGCAATTGCTTCCAGAACTCTCAACCCACAGACAGTAAGAGGGTCAAATAAATGGTCTAAAGGAATGTTTACAGGGGTCTTTTGGCTAGCACTGAGGCAGAACTCTATTGTTTTGCCGAAGCTCAGATCCTGGTCACAGTCCTTGATGGCAGTCCCAGGGCAAGGAGGAGCACTGACACAGCAGAGATTGTGGCAGAGATTGTGGCCACAGTGGAGGGTGGAACTTCCTCACAGTTCCAGGGCAGAAAGGAGTGCTTGTGGTCACTCAATGACCAGATCATAGGCCAGTAAATGAATAAACACCTCTCCTTAGATCATATTATCTTGGAAGAACTGAAAACGTAAAAGTATCTCTGAAAATAGCTGTACAAAACCCCTGCAGGTATGGACAATGTGCAGTTTACCCTGAAAGCAGAGCCCTACTTTAACAAAGAATTATAAGTCAACTAATAGACTGGGGAAATGAGATAACAACAGAAAAACTAATCCTCTGACTAAAGAAAGTTACTATGGTGACAAGGAAGAGCAAAATGCACACTCCAAAGAAGGCAACAAAGTCAAAGCTCCAACATCCAAAGCTTCTAAGAAACATATGAATTAGTCTCAAACCATAGAAGAGCTCAAAAAGAATTTTGAAAATCAAGTAAAAGATTTGGAGGAAAAATTGCGAAGAGAAGTGAGAGTGATACAGGAAAATCATGAAAAAGGAATCAACAGCTTGATAAAGGACACACACACACACACACACACACACATACACACACAAATACTCAAGAAAATAACACCTTAAAAACAGAGAAGGCCAAATGGTAAAAGAAATCCAAAAAGCCAATGAGGAGAAGAATTCCTTAAAAAGCAGAATTGATGAAATGAAAAAGGAGGTACAGAAGCTCACTGAAGAAAACAATTCATTGAAAATCAGAATGGTGCAAATCAGAATGGTGCAGCTAAAGAGTTATGAGAAATCAAGAAACAATTAAACAAAACAAAAAGAATGAAAACAAAGGAAAACAATATTAAATATCTCATTAGAAAAACATTTGACCTAGAAAAAAGATCCAGGAGAGATAACTTAAAAATTATTGGACTACCTGAAAGCCATGATAAAAAAAAAGATCCTAGACATCATCTTTCAAGAAATTATCCCAGGAAAACTGTCCTGATATTCTAGAATCAGAGAATAAAATAGAAATTGAAAGAATCTGCCAACCACTTCCTGAAACAGATCCCAAAATGAAACCTCCCAGGATTATTATAGTCAAATGCTAGAGCTCCCAGGTGAAGGAGAAAATGTTGCAAACAGCCTGAAAGAAACAATTTAAATATCATGGAGCCATAGTCAGGATAACACAAGATTTAGCAACTTCTCCATTAAAGAACTGGAGGGCTTGGGATATCATATTCTGGAGGGCAAAGAGCTAGGATTATGACAAAGAATGACCTACCCAGCAAAACTGAGTACAATCCTATAGGGGAAAAATTGGACATTCAATGAGATAGAGGACTTTTAAGCATTTTTGATGGAAAGACCAGAACTGAATAGAAAATTTGACTTGCAAACACAAGATCCAGAAGAAGCATAAAAAGTAAACAGGAAAGGGAAATCATAAGAAACTTAATAAGGTTAAACAGTTTACATTCCTACATGAGAAGATGATATTAGTAACTCATAAGACCTTTCTCATTATTGGAACACTTAGGAGTATGTATAGCCATTGGGAACAGGTGTGAGCTGAATGTGAAGCTGAATATCTAAAAAATAAAATTAAGAGGTGAAAGAGGAATGTACTAGGAAAAAGAGAAAGGGAAAGATAGAATTGGGTAAATTATCATACATAAAAGAGACATAAAAAAGCTTTTACAGTAGAGGGGAAGGGAGGTTGAGAGGGAGTGAGTGAACTTTATTCTCATCAGAATTGGCTCAAAAAGAGATTAGCAAACACACTCAATTGAAATCTATCTTACCCTATAGTAAAGTAGGAGGAAAGGGGGATAAGAGAAGGGGCAGGTGAAAGAAAGGAGGACAGATTAAGGGAGGGGTAGTCAGAAACAAAACACTTTTGAGGAGGGACAGGGTGAAAAGAGAGAGAAAATAGAATAAGTTGGATGGGGAATAGGATGGAGGGAAATACAATTAGCAAATATAACTGGGAAAAAACTTCAAGCAAGTTTCCCTGATAAAGGCCTCATTTCTCAAACATATAGAGAGCTGAGTCAAATTTATAAAAATAGGAGCAATTTCCCAATTGATGATCAAGATATAATCAGTTTTCAGATGAAGTAAACAAAGCTATCTATAGCCATATTTTTAAAAATATACTCTAACTCACTATTGATTGGAGAAATGCAAATTTAAACAATTCTGAGGTACTAACTCATACCTATTAAATTGACTAATAGGATAGCAAAGTAAAATGATAAATGTTGGAGGGAATGTGGAAAAGATGAGACATTAATGCTTTGTTAGTTGTGAACTGATCCAACCATTCTATAGAGAAATTTGGAACTATGCATACCTTTTGACATAGCAATACCACTACTGGGTCTGTATCCCAAAAGAGATGAAAAAAAGGAAAAGAACCTATATGTACAAAATATTTATATCAGCTCTTTCCTTGGGCAAAGAATTGGAAAATGAGGGGATGCCCATCAATTATGGAATGGCTGAACAAGTTGTGGTATGTGGTAATGATGGAATACTATTGTGCTATAAGAAAGGATGAACAGGATGCTCTCAGCAAAATCTGGGAAGACCTACATGGGCTGATGAAAAGTGAAATTTACTGTGTACAAAGTAACAGGAACATTGTAAGATGATCAGCTTTGAATGACTTAGCTATTCTCAGCAATAGAAGGACTTAATGATGAAAAATGTTGTCCATCCCAGTGAAAGAACTGATGGTATCTGAATATAGATTGAAGAATATTTTTCTTTATTTTTTTTTATTTTTTATTTCTTGTTTTCTTCTATGTTTTCTTTCATATGACTATTATGAATATCTTTTGCATGACTACACATGTATAACATAAATTGAATTGCTTGCCTTCTCAATGGGGGTGGGGTGAGGATGGAGGATGGGAGATAATTTGGAACTCAAAGTTTTAAAAAATGTTAAAAACTGTTTTTACATCTAAGGGGGTAAAATAAAATAAATAAAAAGAACTAATACAAAAAAATGAAAAGACCTCCCTCCATTCTTTGCAAATGTGAGACATTCACAGATGTTTAAAATTGCAAATATTTTCAGTTTTTTTGATGCAAGAATTGATTTTCTTTATTTATTTTTCATCATTTCTTTTCTTAAAATAGTATTTGTTATATGCTATGGCTTTCTTAAACAGATAGGAAGAAGGATATAGGAGGAAATTTAGGAGATGTGAAAACAAAGCATAAAAAAATAAAATACTTAAATAAACTATCTTTGAATGTTTTGACTTTGGGCTGAACTTCAGATTAAATTTAAAAGGGATAAGAATAAAGTTTTACTATTGAGTAAAAAGAAAAATCAATTTTCCAATCAGACCATTAGGGAGTCATGAATAAGAAAGTTTTCTGGGGAAAAAAAAGTTTTATTTTTCTTTTGGAGTTTTTTTTTTTTTTTAAATGGAGTTCATGTTTAGTACAAGTAGACAGTGTGAGAGGGTAATAAAAAAAGGAGGCAGCTAGGTGGTGCAGTGGATAGAGCACCGGCTCTGAAGTCAGAAAGACCTGAGTTCAAATCTGGTCTCAGACCACATACTTGACACTACTTACTAGCTGTGTGACCATGGGCAAGTCACTTAACCCCAACTGCCTAGGGGAAAAAAAAAACTAATTCATCTTGGCTGCATTAAGAAAAACAGATTCTTGGTGAATGTTTCAATATGTCATTATGTTCTGCCCCAGGTTACTCTGTGCAGTTCTGGGTACCACATTTTAGGGAAGCCCTAATAAGCTAGGTAACATACAGAAGATGGAAACCAGAGTAGCAAAAGGACTTGATTCTATGTAATGAGGAGGCAAAGTGGTATAGTTGAAAGTGAATTGAACATGAAGTTCTAGAGTTGGAATGCAGTTTTCACTACCTTTGTGTGCTACTTGTGTATTCTTAGGCAAATATGCTTGGGACACAAATTTCTCATCTATACTCTGAGGGGGTACACTAGATGACATCGAAAATCCCTTGTAGCTATTGATGTACAAGTCTCTGATCTTTGATTATTGACTTGCTTGAAAGAGGTGGGCTTGTTTAGCTTGGTAATTTAAGAGAGATGTGACAGTTGTCTTCAAGTATTTGAAGGAATAGCATTTGGAGGATAGCCTTATTCCTCTTGCCTCTGTGGACAGATTAAGCAACAACACTTGGAATTTTACAAATATACTATCTAAAAGAAATATTTCTAATAATTAGAGATGTCCAAAAGTGGAATGGGCTGCTTTGGGCCATATTAGGTTCCCTGTTATTGGGGTTTCTCATGCAAAGGTGTGTGATTTTACCAGATATATTGTATAAGAGTTTCTTTGTTTTTATAAATAGGACTAAATGACACAAAGATCCCTTCCAATGCAGACATCTTGGGATTCTGTGACTGTACAAATTTCAAAGAAACATAGAAAAATTGAAATTGATCTGGAGAAAAATGAAAATAAGTGAAACCAAAGAGCAATCAAGACAACAACCACATCAAGGTATATTAAGATACTATTAAAAGGCAAAACTGTTCAGGTGAAAGGTAATCCATTGGTGATTTTAGATCATTGTGGTCAAAATAAACTTCCTTTTCACCAAGAAGTGGTAAACTATAAAAGATGAATGCTATAAATGTTTCTAGTCACAATCTCCATATTATATCATTTTGTTTAACTTTTAAATTGAAAATGATTATGTATTGTAATGAAGGCTTATGAATTGGAAAGCGATTGATTTGTCTAAATAAAATTTACCAAATTCTAGCATATTACCTGCCATGTGGTAGGTGCTTTGACAAATGATTGTTGATTAATTGAAAAAAAAAAGAAGAGTCTTGAGTTTATAAATTTGTGTAGTCTTTGTCTTATTCCTTTGGTATCCTATGCTGTCAGAAAGTTTCTAAACATTTTCAGTTTATCACTTGTGGTAATTGAAATACATATAACTTGCTTATGAAATCAATAATGGTTGTTTCAATATCTGCTATTTTGTCTATTTTCTATTTTTCAACATCAATAGTTTGATTTCAGTTCAGGTTGGACTTTTAAAATTGCTTTTAAAGAGGATTAAAAATCCTATTTTTTTCTAATTTGATATTGATGTGGATCTTTGTTCCACCAATCCATTGATCTGATTATGAATGGAAAACTGTCTTCTGATTCAAATATGACTCACATGTGTAAACTTCAAAATAAATAAAAAAAGACTTCCATATATCTATAGGATGTATCTCTCACTTTTTTCAAGAATTGTAAAGTTTTACAAAATTTTTGAATAACATAAGGATTTGATGGTTTATTGGAGTTAGTTACAATGGAATTTGGCATTCCTAAATCATGTGGTTTTATTCTATGCCATTGGCAAATGGAATGTCACTGAGAGCAAATATACTATTTGCTTCAATAACAAAAAGCTATTCTTTGAAATTGGAAAATTAAACATAATAAATTACCAATCCTGATACTAAATTGCATTTTGGTCACCCAATAAGAAAGATATTTAATTATATTCTGTGCTGCCTCCATTTAAGGTGGTATTTTGACCATAGGTGGCTCTGGGGGCAGAGGATCTTATTTCTAGAATCATTTGTTCATGTACTTTTTAATCTGCAGAAATTAGGTATTTGCTTTAAAACTCTATTTAGTGAAAATTAATGAGTCTGGTCTCTTTTAAGTGAAATTCTAGTTAGTAATGATTTAAAACTTTAAAGAACACATATTAAGCAATTTAAATGTGTCTCAGAAGAAAACGTACCCACACTTTGGATTCATTATCATTCTTAGTGCCAAGTGTAAGTAAATTATTTAAATTTTTCAGAATTCAATTTTGCCAACTCTTTAAAAACACCAGACCTATCCCCATTCAAATTACAATCTAATACTTTAGCAGTATATATGTTTCTTTTATTCATCTTGAACATGTCAGGGAAAGCTGTTGGTGAGAAAAGTAGTTCACTGTATCTGTGTTTGGTCCTTAAGTAACTGTCTCAGTCTTAGACCACTAAAGATTGAAAAGGAGTTAATTTATAATGAATACATTAATTGATACAATTGGAAGAAATTAACCACATTCATATTGACATTCCACATATAAACAAAAACAAGAGATAAAAAATTGCAACTGTATGGAAGGGTACCTCAGTTATGGGATGAAATAGAGGTTAATGGAGTTAGTTTTATTGTTATTCCAGAGGCAACAAAGGCATTATTTAATTAGAACTATCTTTGATTATCTATGTCATCTTGAAGTATTCATGATGTTTGCAAAATAAAACCTAAGGGAAGTGTTTTTTTTTTAAATAATAGATTAAGAAGGTTGTGAAACCATTGTCTGAATATATGAAGAGTTGAAAAAATAAATAGATAGTAATTAAAGAGCTCATTCCTTTTTACTAATGTTGAGAGAGGGAGTTTACTTGTTGTCATGAAATGTTGGGGTTTTATATATGAGAGAATTCTCTTCCATTAAATACCTTAGATGACCCAGATTCCACTCTCTTCAAACTCATATTGGCTCTGTCATCCTAGACAAGTCACTTAACCTTTCCCCTTTTCACAGGTAAATTTCTGTAACTGTAATTGAAAATAGTTATCAATTTGAGTTGATTCAGTAAGTTTTCTCTTTGGAGGAAACTCCTCTTGTCATTGCAAATCTGAAACAATAACAAAGAAAACCCATAAATCTATTAGATAATAGAATGGGTTCTGAGGGAGATTATAGATTACAAAATCTCTTTCAGAAGTAGCTAACATAGATTGGATTCATATCTGTTGAAGAGTGATGTTTTAACTTCCTAGCCACTCTATGATCCTGTTCCAGTTTGCTTTGGAATTGAAAAAAGTCAATGTTATCTTCCAAAAAAAGTTGAGATATTTCTACATATTTTCTAAGGTTTAGAAATAGTTATTTTCACTAAACAACCAAAAACAGACTGTAAATGACTTACATGAAAATATATATAAGGATCTTGCTTAATTAATGTACTTAACATTGACTTCTGAACAGTAGGAGTTTCTCTTAAGAACTTTAAGGATAGAATGATTTGAATGGAATAAGAGTTGTCTTTTAGCAAAAGAAAGAGAGACAGCAGGAGCATCCTTTTAGTTGGAGATGAAAGTCAAAAACAGTAAGTGAATTAAAAGGAACAGATTCATTTATCTCTCTCTTTTTACACCTGGACAGAATGGTAAGAGCCATCTGTCAGAATTGCATGCTATGCAACAAAGGATATTTTGTGTATCTGTGAATAAATTAAATGGACCAGGATGAGATTTACATGGAAATATGTACGATTGAGTTTCCAAAACAATCAAGCTTCCCATTTCCTTCAACTAGCTTTTGATGGACCCCTTCAGAGGGCAAGTCTCAAGGAGAATTCTCTTTTACTTTCTGTGTTTGAAACATGGACTTTCAAATGCTGTCCCTCTTCAGTGCTTGAGACATCGAAGCTCAGTAGAAAATTAGAAAAGAGCTGCTACCAATCTCTACAAATATGATTTTGCCCTTGGGATGGATGAATACATGGTGGGAAAATATGTGACTTTATTTGAAATGCTAAAAACTGTTTTCCACCAAAATTGAAGGAAGAAAAGAGTTTATCTTTTACAGAATGATAGATTGACTGAATAAATGACATACTTAAGCCATGTTGATATGATATCAGTAGTTAACTTCCCTCATTTAAAAATGCCTTTACTCAGAGAAGATACATTCATGTTATTTGGAGTTCCTTGGGGATGAAGAAGTTTTGATGTTCTTTCTACCTTGCAATGCCATCATTGTTTAAAGAAAAAAGGCCCGAGGTAGAGAAAGTGGGTACTTATCAAAAAGAAAAAAAATCACAGGAAATAATAATTGGAAAGTTAGCTCTCTGTCTCTGTCTCTCTGTCTTTCTGTCTCTGTCTCTCTCTCTCTGTCTCTCTCTGTCTCTCTCTCTCTCTCTCACACACACACACACACACACACACACACATATCTCTACATATCTTTAACTCTCTGTATCTCTGTTTCTCTCAAATGTTTTATTGATACATTTTGACCTTATATCAAAGTCATTTAGGGTGAGGGAGAGGCAGATGACCCACCTAGAAAGAACCTTTCCTTGTGACAAAGAGTAATAATTGAGCATCATTAAGCCATTAAATATTATTAAGATCACACAGTGACATCTGAATGATTTTTTTCTTCAATTCCAGTTTAACTTTCCTTTAGTGATCTTTCAATGTAAATCATTTTAGTCACTCTGTACTTTACTTTTGGTTTTGTTTGGGCAAGTAAATTGTCCATTGTAAATAGATGAATTTACCTTTGAGTAATAGAACCAATGAGTGGCTTACTACCTTATTGTTATCTGAGAAAGATGTATGCTGTTCATAGGATTATAGAATTAGAAGGGAACTTGGAGTCACATTATCCAACCCTGTCATTTCACAGATGAGGAAACTGAGACCCAGAGAGATTATGTGACATACCTTGAGCACATAGGTAGTAAAAGGTCAGCCCAGGATTTGAATCCAAGTCTTTTAACTCCAAATCTTATGTTTTTTTCTCACTGTATAAGTTTTTCTTCTGTGTTCAAAACAAAAGAGTACTATTATATGCTTGATGGTTTTGTAAAATGCTTTATGCATATGATCTCATTGACTCTTTACAACAATGCTGTGAGGTAGGGACCTATATAATTTCCCTTTTAGAGGTGAAGAAACTAAGGATTAGAGAGATTAAGTGGCAAACTCAGGGTTAGATTGTTCATAAATATTTGAGGTCAGATTCAAACCATCTTTCATATTCTTTGTACCCACAAGACCATACTGGCTACAGTAGGCCTATGTGATTGCATATGTGTACACATTCTGTAACACATATACCCAGTGCATACAAATACATATCTACAAATACATAAATATAAATGTATTTGTGAATAGTCATGTATATGCATAGATAGATACTTAGATAATTATAGGCAACTAGGTGGCTCAGTTTTGAACTTGGATTCAAGAAGTCCTAAGTTCAAGTCTGATCTCAGACACTAGCTGTGTGACACATGTAATATTTATGTAACAATGTATATGCACACACACATAAACATATACATACATACATACGTATTCACAATATTTATGAAATATGAATGATAGAATAATAATAGTCTCTTTCTCTCTTCTCTCTCTCTCTGTATGATCATGATTGTGTGTATATGTATATATGTCTATGTATATATAACCATGAGGTATGAGTAATACATGTAACAACATTCTATTCCATTCTATGTATTTCATCAGCAATGATGAGTCTTCCTTTGTTCACACTGTCTACAATTGCTCATCTACATCCCATGGCCCACAAAGCTAAATGATTAGCAATGGGCAGAATGCAATCTATGAGGATTAAAAGAAATTTCACCATGAAAGCAGACTTGCTACTTCCACTGCAAGTCAAAAGCTTTCATTTCGGAGAATTACTACAATTAACTCACCATGGTTTGAAAGCTTATATACAAACTGTTCTATATGCAAACCAACTTTCAAAAAAGAAGTCCCCTTTTGGAAACAGTTTTCTGAATTGAAAATATTCAGAAACTTTAAGAGAAAATTCAAGACCAAGTTCTAGAAATACAGCCATGTTTCACAGGTAAGAATAATGGCCAAGTCCATAGGTGAAGTAGTATATAAAAATCAAGCAGACAAAAAACAAATTGGCAGGGATTATGAGTTTAGAGTATTTAAATATAAATTCAAAAGTCATTACATTTATCTTACATTACATTCATCCCCAAGAACATTATTTTTCCTAATCTCAAAGTTGTTTTGTAATATAGGACCAAAAAAAAACTCTGCAACTAAAATTTTACTAAGACAGCTAGTGTTTGAATGATCATTTAAAGTGTTAAAGGTTGTTTCTCAGGTGGGCACATCCTGTTCCAGGAGAAAATGATTTTGCCTGTAAGCCCAACTGGACATGTGCCAGATCATCTGCTGCTTCAGTGAGATTGGATGAGACAGTTTTAAATGTATATTTAATTTCACATTCCACAATCATTTCAGCAGGACAGGTTATCATTCATATAACTGAGTCTGCACTGTAAACACAAATGAACAACCATTAGAGCAACTTCTTTCCTTCTTGCCTTCTCATTCCACAAGGTCCAGACTTATACTGGAAAGGAAATTCTGAACTGTATTCAGGCCATTAAATATGAATTTCAACAGGAAACTTTCAGGTGCAGATTGGGAAAATTGTACTGGTAGGAACAGTTGGAATTGTAATCCCCACAATTTAACAAGTTCCTTTAATGGATTATTAATGGGATTTCTTCTTACTTTATTTGTCTCACTTTATTATATCACATTCTAATACACCCATGACAATGATAACTCAAAAATATACACCAACACATATATGTGTGTGTTTCTGCGTGCATGTATTTATAGACATATATCTAGATAGACACATAGATCTATATATCCATACATATATATCTTTCTATACATAAATATATTTATAGGCAAAATTAAAGAAAGAGATGGATGATTGAAAAGGATTGTACAAGTGGTTTAAGAAAAACTTGACTGGAGACAAAACTAAACAAAGTCATCTTGAGAGTACTTATGAATGCAGCTGTAAGAATAGCAATCAGAAGAAATGTTGGAAAGAGTTGCATTATTTTATAACTATTATTTTGACCAGCAAGGAAAATAGACCCAATAAATGTGGATTCTATAAGTATAGGTGGAACTCATGATAGCCCATATGTAATCACTCCATTTTGTCTGATGTTGAAAAAGTACAGTCTTTGCAAATTTTTTCTGTCTTTTCTCCTTTTTTGAAGTGAAACTAAAGACAAGAAAAAAATAAAAGCAGCTGGTTCAAATGTAATATATATGGAAATAACACAATCATGAAGATGATAAGTGACCAAATTATGATATCAAAAGTGAGTGAACATGTCAAAGTCATGGAAAAAACAACATTAGGTTGCATTAATACCTCCAAAAATATTATCAAGAGAACATTAACAACTAAATATGTTAATTTTCCCATCTATATAAAATTTGTGAGAATAATATGTCTATTGTAGCAGTATAATTTTTGATAAAAGTATTACATTAGGAATAGATGGGTTTTCACAAGAGGTATTACAAATATACCTGGTTGGGGTAGAACCAATATGGTAGAGTAGAGAAAGCTGAGCTCTCCCAATAGTCCCCTACAAATGACATTAAAATAACTTCTCAAATTGTCAACAAAAGATCAGAATGAGATATTCTTTCAGCAACAAAGGAGGTTAGAAAGAGAGATCTGTGACATGGTGGAGCAGGCTACCTAGACCCCATTTAGATGAAATACCAGTAGTGAGACTAGGTGGGAGAGACAGAAGAAGCAGTAGTCTTAGGTCTCTCAAGCCAGAGAAGGTAAGGGATCATGAAAACTGATGAGAAACAGATTACAGGGTGTTAGCCTTTGAAGCAGGACCAGACACCACTTGACAATTCCATTGCCTATGCCCACTGCATGGTTACAGTTCAAAGACAAACAAGATTTTCAGTCAAAAGGAAGTGGGATCCCAGAGAGGCAGTATCACTTCAGGATCCAAGAGATCAGGGACACTGAGGACCAATATGACTTTTGGTACCAAGACAGGAGGGGCCTTGAGGAGAAAAATAAATTGCAATTCCAGGTGATTAGGTCTCTTTCTGGGTAAAGAAAAGAATGCAGACCAAGAGAGCAGTGATGGCACATCTCCCAAAATCATACCACCTTGGAAGCATTGAAAACTTCCAAGCCCCCAGAATAGGCTCTGAAAATAGAAGTGCAAAAAGTCTGAAATTTGAAACACATCCCCACCTTCCAAACCAAAAATAGGTCCAAACATTAACATAAAGTCCCAAATCAAGAAATAGGGTGGAAAAATGAGCAAAGAATAGAAAAAGTAACTTGACCACAAAAAATTTCTATGGTGACAGTGAAGATCAAGACACAAACTCATAAGACACTAAAGGCAAAACAGCTATAAGCAAAGCTTTAAAGAAAAAAAAATGAATTGGACACAAGCCCAACAAGAATTCCTGGAAGAACTAAAAATGATGTTCAAAATCAAATAAAATTTGTGGTAAAATAGGTAAAGAGATGAAAGCAAAATAAGAAAATTATGAAAAGACAATTAACAGTTTGGTAAAAGAGGCACAACATGCTGAAGAAAATAATAACTTAAAAAGAATTATTGAAGAAATAGAAAAATAGATGCAAAAGCTCATGGAAAGAAAATAATCCCTTAAAACATTAGAATTGGGCAACTGGAAGCTAATGACTCCATGAGACTACAAGAAACAACAAAACAACTTTTAAAAAATGAAAAAGAAAAAAAAGTGAATTATAACAGAAAAACAACTGACCTAGAAATGGATTGAGGAGAGATAACTTAAAAAATTATTGAATTACCTGAAAGCCCTAATAAAAAACAGACAATTTAATTTCCTTTTTAATTTAGTTTAATTTTATTAATTAATTTTTAGTTTTCAACATTCACTTTCACAAGATTTTGAGTTCCAAATTTTTCCCCATCTCTCCCCTCCCCCTCCCCCAAGATGGTGTGCATTCCGAATACCCCTTCCCCCAAATGGCCCTCCCTTCTGTCATCTCCCCTCCCCTTTCTTATCTTCTTCCCCCATATTTCCTATAGGGTAAGACAAAATTCAGATTGAAGCATAATTATTTATTTTTCTTGGGTGGTTTTTTTTTTTGGCTTGTTTTCTCTCAGCAGACTAACAGTTCCAGATTTCAAACTATATTACAAAGTGGTAATCATTTAAAAAAATCTGGTACTGGCTAAAATAGAGGGGCAGATTAGTGTGGAATAGATTAGGTACACAATACACAGTAGTAAATGAAAATAGAATTCTAATATTTCATGAAATCAAAGATTCAAGGTTTTGGGGTAAGAACTCAACATTTGAAAAATATTACTGGGAAAATGAGAAAGCAGTTTGGTAAAAACTAGGCAGAGCCTAACAGCTCACACTGTATACCAAGATATGGTCATAATAGAAAAGTGATTTCAACACAATGGGTGATATCATAAGTAAATTAGGAGAACATGGAAAATTTTACTTTTCAGATCTATGGATAAGGGAAGTGTTAATGAATAAACAAGTGATAGTGATGATCACAGGAAGAAAAATAGATAATTTTGATTATATGAAATGAAAAGGCTTTTGCACATGCAAAACTAATGCAGGCAAAATTAAAAGTGAAAAAGGAAACTAGGGAAAATTGTAGCAAGTTTCTCTGATAAAGATCTCATTTCTAAAATATGTAGGGAATGAATCCAAATTTATTTAAATTAAAAATCTTTCTTTAGTTCATCAGTGGTCAAAATATACAAGCATGCATTTTCAAAAGAAGTCAAAGCTCTCAATAGTCACATAAAAAAAGATTCTATATCATTACTGATTAGAGCAATGCAAATTAGAACCACTCTGAGATATCACCTCACATGCATAAAATTGACTAACATGACAGAAAAGGAAAATGAGAAATGCTGAAGAGAATGTGAAAAAAATTTACTCTAATGCTCTGATGGTGCAGTTGTGAATTAGTCCAATCATTCTGGAGAACAATTTGAAACTATATCCAAAGGGCTATAAAACTGTGCATATCCTTTGAACCAGCAATACTACTTCTAGGTCTATATTCCATAGAGATAAAATAAAATGACACATTTGTACAAAAATACATAGCAGCTCTTTTTGTGGTGGCAAAAATTGGAAATTGAGAGGATGCCCATCAATTGGGGAATGGCTGAGTATGTTGTGCTATATGATTGTGATGGATACTACTGTGCTATAAAAAATGATGAGAGAGATGGTTTCATAAAAACATGGGAAGACTTACATGAATCCACGCAAAGTGAAGTAAGCAGAATCAGTAGGACATTGTACACAGCAACTATCTACACTGTAATGATTATCAACTGTGAAAGACTTTGCTACTCTGATCAAGACAATGATTCAAGATATTTCCAAAGGACTTATTATGAAAAGTGCTATCCTCCTCCCTGGAGAAAGAACTGATGAACTCTGAATGCTGATTGAAATATACTTTTTTTATCCTTATTGTTTTATTTTGTTTGTGTTTTCTTTTGAAATATGCTAATATGCACATGTGTTTTTCATGACTTCATATGTATTAATAAAAATCAAATTTCTTGATTCCTTAAGGAGCAAAAAGGACAAGAGAGAAGGAGAAAATTAGAAACTAAAAATTCTTTTGAATGTTTGGCTTTTTACATGTAATTTATGTACAATTCAAAAATATTTAGTGAAATAAATATAATGAAAAATAATTAGATAATATTTTTATCATATAATTGACTAGATGATATAGACAATTGTTTTTAACCTGGGTTCTGGGATTTTTTGGAATTGAAAACATTATTCTGAGAGAGGATCTATAATATTTACCAGAATGCCAGTATAATCCATCACGTACATAGACATACATATATACTCACACACAGTTAAAATAATGTGGTAATTGGTGGTACATTGGATAGAGCACCAGATTTTGAAACAGGAAGACCCAAGTTCAAATTTGACTTCTGATGTTACCTAGCTATGTGAACCTGAGCAACTAATTTTACTTCAGATTCCTCATTTGTAAAGCAGGGATAATAACAGCCCCTACTTCCCAGGGTTATTGTGAGGAACAAATGAGATAATAATTGTAGAGCATTTGAGACAATTCTTAGTACATAGTAAATGCATTATTATTATTATTATTATTATTATTATTATTATTATTATTAATTTAACCAAAGCTTTTAATTTGGTACATCAAAATGCAACCTTAAAGGCTCTCTTTCAACAAGGTGTCTTCTATGCACACATCAAAATTGTGTGATATATTGAAAAATGTAATAGAAATATATATGTTTCATTAACTGCAATCATTAACATCATTGCAATGATAATGAATGATAGCTTTGTATAGTCAATGGAGAACAGGACTTAGAGTCAAGGATGCTCTGTTTCACACACTTATTAGGTGTTTGACTGGGAAAGTAATTTAACCTCTCTCAGCCTCCATTTCCTAACCTGCAAAATGGGGTGGGGGTTGATAATAATTTATTTCACAGAGTTTTAATAAGGATCAAATAAGATAATTAATGTAAAGTGTTTTGCAAATCTTAAAGCAAATAGAAATGGATGGTATTACTGTTAATATCAACTAAGAGATAAAAAGAAAAGGGAGAGGGAGAGAACATAAGCAATATAATATGCATGTGTTTACTATGTCCTAATGGGAATAAATTAGAAACTTTTACTCTTTATTTTTGCAAAGTATATTAGCTTTTTACCTAATAAGGTGTGTCTTGATTATAGACAATTAATATTCTTCAATAGATAAAATTGTTATTTTTAATAAGTGTATTTCAATTTCTCATTTGAAAATCTTCATAGTAATTTTCATGCTGGTGAACCAAATTCATGACAGACCTTCTTAAGGAAAGTCTACTGATCCAGCCCTAAAATCTCACTTAAACATATTATTTGGTATTTAAAACTAAAGAACAATCTGATAACTTATGAATGGGCTCATTATTTTTCTGTCGGACATTATTTAGCTAATATTCAATCAATTAATTCTTCTAAGAATTTATACAATACTCTACATCTTACAATTTGGTACATCTAAATTATGAACAATTTTATAAAAGATAGCTGACCCATACTTTAGGCACTTGCTTCCTTAGCCAGACTTGGAAATATCAAAATTATTTTGCATTGAGTTACTTTCTACATGTTTGAAATGGGAGAAACAATAACTAGTTCTTCCTGCACTCATTTCTAACCAGAAAAAAAGAATCATTTCTCTGGAAAGTGGATTTGAATATATCTACTGAGATTCATAGGGTTTCCCAAAGTCTTAGGGCAGATTTAAGCTTTAATAATTTCAGAATTAAAAATGCTACAAACTAATAAAAACATCATTTGAAAATCTGATTATGTTATATCACTCTTTACTTTCACGAAGTTTGAGTAATAAATATTTGCTTTTAAAAAGATGAGGCACCATCTCTGCGTTATGCACAGAGTTATGCATATATGAAACAGACTTGCTATGACAATTTCTCAGACTGATGGATCTTTAGAGGATACCTTCTTGCTTGTCCACCTTGGTCACCTCAACTAGCATCATTAGATATTTTCTAGCAGGACTACATAAAAAAAAGTCATGGATGCATCAAAACTTCATTCTCTGGATTATCTGAAGGCTAGGATTAAAAAACAATCCTTTCAGTCACTGAGCAGCAGCTGATGAAAATTGTTGCAAAGAGTTATTTGACTAGTGATGTACCATAAATAAGAGTAAGTTATATTGCATTTACTTATATGTATGCATGTATGTATATATATATACACACATATATACATACACATACATATACACATGTATATCAACATTTAAAAATTAAAGTAAATATCAACATTTAAAAATTAAATATTTTTAAAACATTTTTTGTGTAGTATTTATACTTCTGAAGTTGTTAAAGCTTAAAACCTCACTAAAATTGTAGAGCATGCTCATTTATTTCTCTCCAAATCCATTTAATCTATCTTTTCTTTTCAAGTAGAAATGATTTTTCAGAGGGATTTATTTTACAAGTGTCTTATTTTCCATTGCCAAAAACATTCTGCGGTAAAGAGAGTCCTTGACTTTAACAAATTTAGAAGACAAAGCCAGGTAACGCTTATAACAATGATGGTGAAAGAATGAGTTTCCAAGGAAAGCGTGAAATTATCTTTGCATATATGTTGCATTTACTGGGGATGCCATAAGATTTAATCCAACACTTAGGGAATGTCACAATTACAGGGTCTGTGATTGGCACGCTGGGAAAAAAATAAGGAAGGGTTCAGAGGGTATTGTCAAAAAAGCAGCCATTAAAAACCTTGAAACAATCATCATCACCCAAAACCTGTGGTGTTCTCTGTGTTCATGATGTTCAATGTTTACAGCACAGCACGGCACAGAACTTGCATAACAACATACACAACAAGGGGACATTTAGAAAAAAAGGGAAAGCCAACCAGAAAGAATACATTACAGAAGTTGACCTGCTCTATCACCTGGGGGTTTCATTTTTTTTTTCTTCCTTAAATTTAAGAATATTTGCAAATTCATTGTAATAGGTTCACCTATTAATACTTTATAGGTTTGATCTTATTGTGATTTAACATGTTGTCCACAGGCATCCTTAGAGTAGGAAGGTGGCTGTTCCCCTTATTAGGGTCATTGAAATCAGTTCCTACTTAATCACTCCAAAAACAGCTTTTATCCTTCCCTGATGGTTGGTAATAGAGGACAATTTTTTTGCCTCATTATTGCATTCCAATCTGCCTCCAGTAATTCCTGGAAGTGTCAGAAAACCCCACAGTTATTACTCAGACAAGATGTAATCCTGAGAAGCCTCTTTTACTTTTCATCAAATGCTAGGTGAGATCCATATTCCATATTCTATAGCCCTGTGTTCCTGGAGTTGTGGTATTCCATTCTCACTAGGTAAAGCTATAACTGGAGTATTCCCAAGTTGCCATAACTCTTTCTTAGCATAAGCCTCCTTTTGCCTGTGATATGAGTCAAATAAACTTTTGTGGGTTGGTCTTGGAACCATTGCACCATGTGCAAAATTGTTCTAAGGAAAAAGTGCTTTCTAGATTCCAATTACTTCATAAGTGACTTTGAGGCTATATACTTTTTATGTATATTGGAACATTCATAACATTTTATAAAAAGTCAAGATATATAGGGAAGGTTATAAGAGTTAATTAAGATTATTTCAATGATACCATATCTAGTTCTTATTGATTACTTAAGTGGTAGCAATTTTTCATATAACTCAGGATGATATAATTCATATTTTTATTTAAACATAAATTTGCATAGTACTTATTCCATAGAATTTGAAACACAATATCATGTATGACTAGCCATTTTAAATCACTTTTATCTGTGGGAACATTACGTATAACACTTGATAGTGTGACAAGAATTTACAAACTGTAACTATGGAGATTTGAGCCAATTGCATCTTACAATCCATTGTCTTGGACCACATATAAACACCCTCTCATTTCCTGCGGATTTAATGATAATGAGTCACTTTATGGTGCTCCAGAAAAAATAGATGTGTGGGATGAAAACAGAGATGGATTAAGGAGGGAAAAGAAGATAAGAAAAGAAATTAGAAATGGATTGAAAATGAGATCACCTTCTAAGTCAAACTCTTGTAAGATAAATACTTTTACATTGCTGGAGTGGCTGTAGATTGATCCAACTAGCTCTGAAAAGCATTTTGTAATTATGCTAAGAAAGTAACTAATATAGATAGATACCTTTTGACTCAGACTTTATACACCTAGGAGGTAGAAGACAGAGAAAAGGTCACATAAACACTAAAATATTTATAGATGCTCTTTAATAGCTAAGAAATGGAAATGAAGTAGATTCCAATCCATTGAGGATTGCTGAACAAACCGTGGTACAGGAATGTAATGGAATAGTCCTATGCCATAAGAAATTATGAATATGAAAAATTCAGAGGGGCATGACTGAATGCATGCAGAAAGAAATAAGCAGCAGGAAAATAATATGCATAATGACAACAATACAAATAGGAGAGGAAAAAGAAGAAGAGAAAGAGGAGGAGGAGGAGAAAAAAGAAGAGGATAAACTGAACACTGTTTAATTTTAGTAAGTATGGTCGTCTTTGGAGATGAGATGATAAAATTCATTTTTCTCTTTTCTTTGCAGAGGTGGATACTATATGCATGAACAATTGCATATACTCAGATTTGTATGTTGGTTAATTTATTTTTTCTGAACTTTTATTTTTCCCAATTTCTTTTTTAACTCATTGTTACAAAGAATAACTTGCTACACTGGAGATGGAAGGGACAGAATTTGTTGACTCAAAATCAAAAGATAGCAATAAAATTTGAAAATTAGAAAAAATGTAGGTGTTGAGGAAAGAGAAAAAGGAGGAAAAAAGGAAATAGCTATAGATTACACAATTGTCAGTGGTAGTTTGGTTTAGATAAAGCATATGTTTACACCAATAATAGCCTACACTAATTCCTCATCATAATGTGTGTATGGTTCTGGGTTCTCCAAGTCTATACCAGTTTAGTTCCAGCTCTGGTAGGTTGGTCCTTCCAAATCAGAAATTCTTTAGGTACGGGTCTGTGTACCAGCCTCACTAGCTTCAGTGGGGAGCTCATCAAGTAGTTGGCTGTAGTATGGTTAAATTTACAGCCACAGCAACTCTCAAAAATCAGCTACTAAGTAATGTTCTTGAAATTTATACATTAACTTTCCTAATTTCTCAAAGTGTGATGAGATAGAGAGGTAAAACCTTCTTATTATTGTTTTTTTTTCATCTAAACTATACCATATGACCACATATATAGTCTGGCATAGCTTCACATGATTCATTTTCAAATTCATGTATTATTTTTTTAATTAAAAAAAGAAAAACTAAGTGGTTTCAGTATGTCATCTTAAATTAGGATCTTTTCATACTATATATTGCCATGTTCCAGTGGAATGAATTCACAGCTAAGCCTTGCACAGGGTAATAAAAATTGCTACATACTCACTGATTCTGGCAAAAGAAGATTAAAACCCTGAAGTCAGTGACTCTAAGTTGACTGAATGCAGATAATTGCTTCCTACTACCCACAGATATAGTTCTGATCTTTGGTCAGCCAAAAAAAATCAAGCAACTGTCAAGTGATATCAAGGATCCACTGGTGCTAAAGTTCCTAAATTTTTATGTTCATAGACAAGTAGAAAGAAACTAAGTTTTTTAGCTTTGGTCAAAATAAATAAGTTCAAATCAGAAACAGTACTAGAGCTAATATTCCCTCTGAGGGGATTTCCAGGAATCTTTAGCTGTCAAAATATTAACGTCTTATAAAATAATTTTCTTTAAAAGAATTGAGTAAAAATAGTGCTAGTGGACTTCTCAGTCTACTCTATCTCTTTAAACCTTATTCCTTTCATATTATTTCATCACAAATTAACAAATATTTGTTAGATATCTCCTGTGTGCAAGGTACTGATGTAGAAGTTAAGAACACAAATACACAAACAAAAATAATACCTCCTGAGCTAAACTAAACTTTCTATTGGGAGATAACAATATGTAAAAAGGTAACTAAATAGGAAATAATCTAAGCAGCTACAAAGTACTAATCACTAATAAGATCAGGAAAGGTCACTCAGGAAGGGGAGAGTGAACTGACACTTGAAGAATGGCAAAGATTCTGATAGGCAAAGGTGAAGAGATTTTAATTAAAGGCAAGAAAGGATTGTGAAGACAGAGATGCAAGATAGAATGTTGAACTTGGCAAAATGAAAACAGGCCTGTTTGGATCAACTGAAGGGGAATAGTATGAATAAAGCAAGTCTACAAAGGTAAGTCAGTGTCAGATTGCTAGAGGCTTTAAAGACTAAACTGAGGAGCTGTCCCTTTACAAAATTGTGATTTATCGTTTCAAATGTGTCCTGACTACAGGGAGACAATAATTTTATTCCTCCCTATTGAATCTTTATACCATTCACCATAGAGGCTGTTCCAAACCTTACCTTATTTTTTCAAGTCTCCCGTTCCCTCCACCTTCTCAGAAAAGTTGTCATCCTATACCTTACCCAGAAAAAATAAAGCACAATGACTGTGAGCTCCCTCTTGTCTTCTATTCATTGACTCACAATTAGTTAATTAGATCCCTCAATAGTTTCTCCTTTATTTCACCTAGTCCCTAATGAAGTGCCCTTTTTTGTCAAAGCAAGTCCCTCTACACATAACTTTAATCTTATTCCCTCCTGTAATCTCCAGCAGATAATCCCCACTACCAACCCTTCTAATATTCATTCTCTCTCACTACTATTTCCTTCCCTTCTTCCTATAAACACACTCATTTCTCTTCCAAAAATCAAAACTCACTAAATTGTACCAACTCTCTAGTTAATATCTTATTTCTTTTGTACCTATGTCAGCCAGATTCCTTGAAAAACCCTCTTTATATGATGTCTTCATTGTCTCTATCATTTTCTTCTAAACCAACTGTCATGTGACTTTACTTCATTACTCAACTGAAAGTACTTTCTCCAAAATGGCCCTATCTACTGCCTTTACCTTAATCCTTTTCAATCTTGGCTTCTCTGTAGTTTTTGCCACTGTTCAGTGTTGTTTCACCTGGACATTCTCTTCTTTATTTGTTTTTGTGACTGCTTTCTCTTGTCCTTCCCCCTCCCTTTCTAAACCCTCCTTATGAGTCTCCTTTGCTAGATCTTCACCCATATCAATCCACTAAGTAGGTTATTCCCCAAAGTTCAGTCCTCTAGTCTTTCCTCTCTACCTTGGCATTTAAAAAATTTCAAGAGACATAATGTCTGGGTAATTTAATAATTTTATTAATAATTCCAGCATGTTTATTAATAAAGGGATGTCCATTTAGTTATCTTTCTCTTATACCAAAAGCAATCATGGCAGCATGTTCATAGTTTATATGTTCATTGGAAGAGGGGTGTTCCTGAGGGGGGCCATTGATTTTGATTGGTTAACAATTAATGAGAGAATGAATATTAGTACAAGGGGCTGAACCTATCCAAATGAACTTTGATTATGTCATTTACCTCTAAGTTAACTTTGGCCTTGGGCAATCTATTCAAAGAAAAGCACAATGGCTTCCCTACTTGGGTGGGATCTGAACAAGAAAGTTAATCCAGTCTCATTATTAGCAATGTCCTTCAGAAGACTGAACTTTTGAAATTAGGACCTTAGAAAAAGGGAGCAATTCTGGATCTCCCCAAATCATTGGCTGTTAATAATCATTTCTCTCACTAAAATCTTTTACTTGGTTATAACATCAGTTCACTTGGAGTCACTTATCATATATATGCCAAAGACACCCTATTTTATCTTTTGAGTTCCAGTCCTGTATCACCAATCACCTGTTGTATATTTTGAACTAGACATCTTGCAGGCATCTCAATATCGATATATCTAAAATATAACTCATCTTTCTTGCAAATCAGGCCCTTATCCAGAACTTTTTTTTTTAATTACTGCTGAAGACATAATCATCTTTCCAGTCATCCATGTTTACAACCTTGTTATCATTCATGGCTCCTCATTTTCACTTATCCCTCCTAGACAATTAGTTGCCAGATCCTCTAATTTATTTACTTATTTATTTATCACAAAATTTCTGGTATCAGTCTTCTTTTTTCTACTTATTTAGTCATCCTCCTAGTTCAGGTTCTCTTCTCTTTCCTAATAAACTATTGCAATAGTCTTCTAAATGTTCTTCTTGTCTCACCTCCTCATCAAATTCATCCTCTACATTGCTACCAAGTTTTCTTAAACACAAGTGAGAAAATGTCACTGCTCCTCCAATCTATAATGTCCAGTGGTTTCCTATTGTCTTTAGGTTCACATATAAATTTTTCTATTTGGCATTTAAAGATATCCAACATATGAAGGAATCTGACATTTACCTCATTAAGAAACATAGTAGGGGCAGCTAGATGGCACAGTGGATAGAGCACCAGCCCTGGATTCAGGAGGACCTGAGTTCAAATCCGACCTCAGACACTTAACACTTACTAGCTGTGTGACCCTGGGCAAGTCACTTAACCCCAATCACCTAAGCAAAAAAAAAAGACAAAAGAAGGAAACACAGTAGTCAAACTCTAGAACTAGAACATTAACAACAACATACATAGTTACTTCCCACATTAAATCATGTTTAATTTGCATTTTTATAATCAGTAGTGATTTATTACAGTTTTGTGTGAAAGTTTATAGCTTTGGTTTCTTTTATTTTTGATAACTGCTCATTCATATCCTTTCACCATTTATCAATTGGGGAATGACTCTTATTTTTACAAATATGGCTTAGTTATCTATATATTTGACCACATTGCTTTCATTTGTGCAAATTTTTTTTTCAACATTATTAATCAAAATTATCCATTTTATTTCCTTTGATTCTATCTCATTTGGTCAAAAGTCTTCCCTTATTTATAGCTATGACAAGTACATTTTCCCATGGTTCTGTAATTTCCTTTTGATATCAACCTTTATGCCTAAATCATTTACCCATTTTTGTCTTTATTTTGGGATACTGTGAGATGTTGATTCATTTCTTCTCTTGCCAAAATGCTTTCTAGTTTTCCTAGCAATTTTTTTTAAATGATGAGTTCTTGCCAAAAAAGCTTAGAACTTTGAATTTATCAAACCCTAGATTACTATGGTCATTTACTACAGTGTATTGTGTATGTAATCTATTTGAATTATCCACCTCATTATTTCTTAGCCAGTACCCAATTGCTTTTATGATTACTGATTTGGAATATAGTTTGAAATCTGGTACTACTAGGCAAACTTCCTTCATATTTTTTTCCATTAATTCTCATGCTTTTCTTTATCTTTGGTTCTTCCAGATGAATTTTGTTATTATTTTTATAAATCTATAAAATATTTCTTTGAAAGTTTGATTGATTTGAATCAATATTTAATATTTAAATTATTTTAGGTAAAATATTGAATTTTTAACATTTAATTGAATATTTAAATTAATTTGGTAAAATTGTCATTTTTATTATAGTGGATCTGCCTAGCCATGAACATTTACTATATGTATTTTGAAAAACTTTTATTTATCTTGCTAAATATTTCTAAATTACATTTAAAATGTTTTTTAACAGCTATTTAAAATTTATTTCTAAATTCTATCTATCCCTCCTGCCCCTCTTACCTCTTTGAAAAGGTAAACAATCTGATAAATCATGGAAAACATATTTCCATATTAGCCATATTGCAATAGAAAACATAGACAAACCAAGAAAATCAAATAAATTTTACAAAGTAAGCTTCAATCTTTACTCAGAATTCATCACTTTTCTCTCTGCAAGAGTTTAGCACTTTTTAACATGGGTGTTTTGGATTTGTCTTGAATCATTGTCTTCATTAGAGTAGCTAAATATTTCACAGTAGATCATTTGTACAATATTGCTGTTACTATGTAGAATTGCTTTGCTCAGTTTATTTTTCATGAATTCATGTCTTCCCAGGTTTTTTCTGAAACCATCCTGCTCATCATTTCTTTATTTATTATTTTTTTATTATTACTACAACTTAATTATACAATAAGAAAAGAAAAAGAAAGATTATAAACTTAAATATTGAAACAAATACAAAATAAAAGGAAAAAAAGCATGTCACGTACACAGCAGAATGTCAGATGTATAATGTTTCTTCTTTCTCATGGTTTTTCCTTTTCATTCTAATTCTTATTTACAACATGACCAATGCAGAAATATGTTTAATATGAGTGTACATGTATACCCTATATCAAATTGCATATTGTTTTGGGGAGGGAGGAGAAGATAGACATGGAGGAAATTTAGAACTCAAAATCTTATAGAAGTGAATGTTGAAAATTAAAACAAATAAAAATATAAAAATGTAGGAGCTGCTAAATCTTATGTTATCCTGACAGTGGCTTCATAATACTTGAACTATTTCTTTCCAAGTACTTGCAATACTTTCTCCTTGACCTGGGAACTCTGGAATTTATCCATAATATTCCTGATGGTCTTCCTTTGGGGATCTTTCTCAGGAGATGATCAATGGATTCTTTCAATTTCAATTTTACTCTCTGGTTCTAGAATATTTGGGCAGTTTTCATTGATAATTTCTTTAAAGGAGATATAAAGGTTCTTTCTTTTTAATCATGGCTTTTGGTTAGTCCAATAGTTTTTAAATTATTTCTCCTAAATTTATTTTCCAGATCAGTTGTTTTGCCAAAGAGATAGTTCACATTGTCTTCTTTTTGTCACTCTTTTGGTTTTATTTTATTGTTTCTTGATTTCTCATAAAGTCATTAGCTTCTATTTGCTCCATTCTGAATTTCTTAAATTTTTTATTAATTTATTTTGATTTATCAACAATCACTTCCATATGCTTTTGAATTTAAAATTTTTCTCCCCTTTCCTCCCCACCACCTTCCCCAAGATGGCACACAATCTGATATAGGCTATACATATACATTCCTATTAAACATATTTCACATTAGTGATGTTGTAAGTAATAATTAGAACCAATAGGAGGAACCACCAGAAAGAGGAAACAAAACTTAACAGAAGAAAAAAAAATAGCAAATAGTATGCTTCAATCTTCATTCAAACTCCAGAGTTCTTTCTTTGGATGTGGATAGCATTTTCCATCACGAGACCTTTGGAGATGTCTTAGATACTTTTATTGCTGAGAAGGGTTAAGTTTATCAATATTTGTCATCATACAACATGGCTGTTATTGTGTACAATGTTCTCTTGGTTCTGCTCACTTCACTCAGCATCAGACCACACAAGTCTTTCCAGGTTTTTCTGAAGTCAACCTGTTTATCACTTCTTATAACACAATAGTATTCCATTACATTCATATACCACAACTTGTTTAGCCATTCCCCAATTGATGGGCATCCTCTCAATTTCCAATTCTTTGCCACCACAAAAAGAGCTGATATACATATTTTTGCACATGTGGGTCCTTTTTCCATTTTTATGATCTCTGAGATACAGCCCTAGAAGTGCTATTGCTAGGTCAAAGGGTGTACACATTTTTATAGCCCTTTGGGTATAGTTCCAAATTGCTCTCCAAAATGGTTGGATCATTTCACAACTCCACCAACAATCCATTAGTGTGTTCCAATTTTCCTACATCTTCTCCAACATTTATCATTTTCTTGTTTTGTCATCTTGGCCAATCTGGTAGGTGTGATGTGGTTCCTCAGAGTTGTTTTGAATTGTATTTCTCTAATCAATAGTGATTTAGAACATTTTTTTTTCATATGACTATAGATGCCTTTAATTTCTTCATCTGAGAACTGCCTGTTCATATCCTTTGACTATTTATCAATTGGGGGAATGACTTGAATTCTTATAAATTTGACTTAATTCTCTATACATTTTAGAAATGAGGCCCTTATCAGAGAGACTGGTTGTAAAAATCATTTCACAATTTTCTACCTTCCTTCTAATCTTAGTTGCATTGGCTTTGCTTGTGCAAAAACTTTTCAATTTAATGTAATCAAAGTTGTCTATTTTGCTTCTCATAATGTTCTCTCTCTCCTGTTTGGTCATGAATTCTTCTTGTTCATCAATTCCAATTTTTAAGGAATAATTTTCTTCAGTGAGTTTTTGTAGGAGCTTTGACTTTGTTGTCTTCTTCTGAGTGTGTATTTCAATCTTCCTTGTCACTATATTAACTTTCTATAGTCAGACCAACAGTCTTGCCTTAGTACTAGCAAAAAAACCCTGCAGTCTCTTTCTGACCAGTTGTTCAACCCCATTACCATCTACGGGCTGAAAGCTTCATAAGCAGTTATTATCACTGCAGCTACTTATTCAGTCACTCACAAGGCCTGCTTCTGGTTTTTTGTGCCTGGGGCTGTGCTGGCACAGGCTGTGCTGGACTGTGCTCCACTCTCACCTAGACATGGCAGTTCTTTCCTGCTGACCTTCTGAGTTTTCTTTGGCATCTTTGGGCTGAGAGTTCTGGAAACCACCACTGCTGCCAGTGATTCAGTCACTCAGAGGCCAGCTACTAGTTGCTGGGGACAATGAGTATAGGAATATTCCCATGAAATCCAGCTATCTTTGAAGAGAAGTAACTTTTGTTTATGTTGGTACTCTAGTATCCTATAAGGACAAAAAAAAAAGAATCAAGAAAGGAAATAGAATAAAAAATAGCATTTCTTGAATGGGAACAATACAAATTAATGCCACTGAATCAGAAGGATAGATAGATAGACAAGATAGGTATTTCAGTCTTATAAAATATGGGAAGGGAAGAAAAAAAATTCAATTTGAAACGCATAGAAACATAGGCAAAGAGAATGACAGAGAATGAGAAGCCAACACAGCAAGAATTAAAGGAAGAGAAGGAGACTAGAATCAGATTAGATTAATCAATGGAAACTACAGAGTATCATCACTGATAGGGAATGAATCTCCAATTTTGTTTATCTGGGTACCTCCAATGTGAAGAAACTTCCTCTATTGATGAAAATTGGCACTTTACAGTGTTAAAGAGCTACCTATAGTGCTGAGAGATCATATGATTTTTTCAGTGTCACAAAGACATTATGTGTCAGAGACAAGACTTGTAGCTAGGTTTTCTTGACCCTAAGACCAACTTTATATACACTATACAAAACTATCTCTCATTGGCATGTATGTGTGTGTATGAATATATTATTGTGTATGCATATATTTGGACAGCTAGATTGCACAGTGCATAGAGTGTAGAACCTGGAGTTAGGCAGACTCATCTTCCTGAGTTCAAATCTGAGTTCAGACACTTGCTAGTTGGGTTACGCTGGGCAAATCACTGAACCCTGTTTGCCTCAGTTTCTCATCTATCAAATGAGCTGGAGAAGGAAATGACAAAGCACTTCAATATATTTGCCAAGAAATCTCCAAATGTGTTCACAAAGAGTTGAATATGACTAAAGATGATGAAAAACAACCACAAATGCATATATTTAATTGAAGAAACAAAATTGATGCATAAAAATGAAATATGAATTAATTAAATCACCTACCCCAAAAAAGAGAATGAAGAATGGATGACTCCAACAATTTTCTACATATGAAATACATTTTAAAATATATAGAAACATATGGAGTGAAAATCTACAAATCTATAGAAAATCTGCAAAAATACTTCAGATGTTTCTAAATAAAAAAGTAGCAAACATCGTTCCAAATAAGATATCACTAAAATTTATAACATCAAGAGATACAAAAGCAATATGACATTATAAGGGAGGAAAAAACTTATTATATGCAAAACTCAAATGGGAAAGTCAATAAAATTTTAAAACAAAGCCTATGTGTATGACAAAGGAAATAGTATTAACTTACTAATATCAGTATATTTTAATATTTCCATTTCCAAATGTTAGTAAAGCCAATGACAAAATAAAGTAGGAAATTATAGAGCTTAGGAAATGTCTACTTGATGGATATGGTGGCTTCTGAATCACACATTACATAATACACATTTTCAGAATTCATGATATCTATAAGAAAAAGATCACATACTACACTAGAAGAACTTAAAAACATATGTAAAAAATCAGAAATAAATCAATTATTAACAGAGCATTAAGGAATAAAATATTAATGGTTTTAAAAAATATAAACAAAAATACAAACATACATGAAGTACAAATAATGGCATCATGAATAATGAGTAGGACAAAGAAAAATTTTAAAGATAATTAGTAAGTGTATGCTATTATAGATAATAACAATGAAACAAAATATGGAAATTTGTATAGTACAACCAATGCAGTCCTCAGTGGAGAATTTATATTTCTGAGAATTACTAAAATCAAAATAGTCAATAAGAGAATCAATAAACTTAGTATTCAGTGAAGACTTGAAAATTGGCAAATGATTTATCTTAAAATAAATGCAAAGAAGAAATATTTAACATGAAAATAGACATAAAATATGAAACTGATTAATAAAACTAACATTTTAAATATGATCAAGAAAAATAGAGAAAATCAAGTTATCAAATAAAACAATAACAAGACAGCTTAACAAAGGTGAAGTGAAATAACTGTCAATTACATACCAGAAAAACTGAGATTTATAAGAATATTGATGAATATCTGCAAAATATGAAACATTCAAAAACAAAATAAGAAGAGATATTAGAGCCTAATTTCAGAGAAACACAACCAGCAAGCTATTAATGAGATTCTGTAACAACATCCACCTCAGTATTCTGAAACATATGGATTCATATTAAAACATATCAAGTATTTAAAAAGGGTATTTATTACATTTATGCTCCAAAAATAATTCCAAGAAATTGAAACAGAAACCACTTTTTTCCTAATCTTTTTATGTGATAAATATGGTCTTGAGATGAAAATCAGAGACAGAGAAAAAAGAAAAAGAGAACAACAGACCAATATCTAATCGATATTGATGGAAAATTTATTCAATAAAATTTTCACAGATTATAGCCATATATCCTGAAAATAATTTTGACCAAGTTGGTTCAATACAGAGATAAAAGAATTATTCAATACTAGGAAAAGAATTATCATAAGACATAATGGAAGTATACATAACAAAACTATGAATATTTTAATTGAATAATTTTTTTACAAAGTACATCACATATTTTTGTTAAATATATAAGTGTAAACTTTATGGGAAGTTTATCTTTTTATATGATGAAAAAAATATTAACAAGCTTTAAAACAAGAATGATACTTATCATCCCTCCTATTTGAGAGAATACTAGGATTACTAACCATAGAAATGTAAGAAGAGAGCAAATTTAAAAGCATAAGCAAAAACACTACAAGAAGGATATGAAATTATCCTTATCCACAGAAAATATGAAAATGTACTTAGAAAACCCCATTGAATCAATAAAGGAACAACAATAGCCTCAATGAGATAGCAGGAAATAAAATAAATCTATAAAACATTTTAGCACTTCCAGTCAATACTAACAATTAAAAAAGAAATGGTATATCAAATTCCATTTAAAATAACAACAAAGTATATAACTATATTTTAGTGTTAACATATTGAGACAAATGCCTGATTTAAATACATACAAATTTAACAAAAAACAACTTTACAAAAATATAGGTAGTTAACTACTTGGGGAGATTTGTCCTAATAATGTTTACTATCTGATACTATAAAAATAAAAACAAAATCAAGTTACATATTTATTTGTATGTCAATATATCAAAGATACTTTTTAGAGCTAAATTAAAAAATAGCAAAAATAATGTTGGGAATCAAGGATGCTATAATCCCAAGAGGAATAATAAAAAAGTACAAATGGCAGGTATAGAAATTGCATTACCATATTTCAAACACTATTAAAATCAAGGTCATTAAATTATTTTTGGACTTTCAGGTCATATAACCAACAATATTGAGGATTATACATTTTCTTTGGTACAACTTCTCAAACCTCTCAAAAACAGTGACTATGTGCCTAGGATGCAGAAACCTTAGTGTCTTCATGGCCTGATATACCAAGAACCAAAAATATGTTAACAAAAAACTCTATGAACTAACACCTACATCGAGTTCTCTCAGCTCAGTTCTTTCCTTAACCTACAACTCAACATCCTACTGGAAGTTAGGCTGCACTAGCAAGCATGAACAATGGGCTTTCAACAAAATAAAATTTTATATCCAAGTTCTCCTTCCCTCTTTCCAATGCTGTGGAGATCCAGCCTCCAAAGTGCAGAAATTTTCTGAGGCCTTGTCATCATTATGAATTGCAAAAGATGTTTCCAGTATAATGGAATGGAAACAGAATATGACTCATGTCTGGGCTGGAAAAAGAACTCAACTCTGCTCTTCTATCTGCCCCACAACAATTCCTGCCCCTCTTTAAAGAGTTTTGGAAAGTGAACTGCAAGCCAGAGAAATCACATCTAGCCATAATAGCACAAAAATGGCAGTACTGTGAACAAGCAAGCCAAAGAACTGAAGACTAGAGGGAATGGGACCATACAGCATGTAAAAGGGACAGTGGGTATTGGTTAGCTTAAAGAATCTAATTAAATTGCTAAGAATTTTAGTTAATCTGATCTAAAAGAAGAGGGCAGAAAGTAATCAATAAAATAGCAAATAAACAAGGTGAAATCACAAGAAAACCAGATAAAATTAAAAAAAAATAATTATCAGAACAAATGTACATTTAAATGTTAAGAAAACTAAAAACATACAGACAAAAATAGAAGAATATTTTAAAAATATAACTTTCTCAAAGTGCCGTAAGACTAGTTTGAGATCTTACCTAACCAGATCTCAGAAGAGGAAATAGAAGTAGTCCTGAAGGAATACCAAAGGAGAAAAGAACTTAACTGAAAAATAATTTATTAAGACTAATTTAGGTTTATACTAGGCATACAAAATTTGTTCAACATTGGGAAAACAAACAACCTAATTTAATCATATGAAAATCTAAAACATCCAAAATCATATGGTTATCTCAAGGTACAGAAAAAGCACAATATTACTTTGTACTAAAATCTCTGCAAAGTTTCAATATAGAGGGCCTTGTGTTAGTATCACAAAAAGCATATGAAAAAAGAGGCAAACATCATATGCTTTTCTATATACACATACAAACATATATGAATATACACATGTGTACATGTGTATACATATATTTACATGCATTTATATATTATATTAATACAATATTTATATAGGACATGTGTTATGTGTTAATAATTGCATAAATATTTATACATAAACAGAAGGCATCAATATATGAATACTATATACGCTTATTTCTCAGTTCATATATAAATAACATATTAATATAACATTTAATATACAAATATAATGTGTGTTATATAATAATACAGTGCATAATATTATAATGTATATACATACATGCATATTTACACATAGAATATATATGTACTTTATCCACATATTTTAAAAGTAAAGCACATACACACATGTATATGTGAAACAAGGATGCTCATTCTCCCCACTATTATTTAATATAATTCTGGGAAAACTAACTACAGTAATGAGAAAAAAGAAAGAAATGAAAGACATAAAGATGGGTAAAGAAAAGATAAAACTATCCTTATTTGTGATGACAATTTGGTAAATTTGGAAAATCCTCTGAAATAAGCAATGGCATTCATTGAGAAAATTATTTGCTTCATTAAATTTCCAGGTTACAAAATTAAACCTTAAAATCACTTATCGAGGGGTGGAGCCAAGATGGCAGATTGAAAGCAGTGACTTACTTGAGCTTCCCCCCAAACCCCTCCAAAGAACTGTAAAAAAATGGCTTTAAACAAATTCTAAAACAGCAGAACCCACAAAAAGACAGAGTAAAACAAGTTTCCAGCCCAAGACAACCTGGATGTTTGATTGGAAAGGTATATCATGCCATGTGGGAAGAGGAACGCAGTTCGGCATGGGCACGCAGGCTGCAATGAAGCTGGAGCAGGCATCAGAGGACCGAACTCCAGGCAGCTGTGGTGGTTTCCTGCCTTCTCAACCCATGAACTCCAAAGACAACTTGGAAGGTCAGTGGGAAAAGTCTGTGATTGCGGTGAGAGAGAAGATAAGTCTCAGCTGCAAATCCCAAGTGTGGCCCTGGGGTGGTAGCTGCCTCCTGATGTTCCAGCCCATAAACTGAAGGGGAATTGAGTGCCTGATCAGAGGGGGATTGCAGGGATCTTTTTGCCAGTGCTGAGGCAGGAATCTCTTGCTTTGCCCATGCTTGGATCTGAGTCACAGTTGTGAGGGGCAGTCCTGGGGTGAGGAGGAATACTGGCTTGGTGGAGCTTGTAGTGGATGTGGAAAGGAAACACTTCACCCCTTTTCATACCACCTTGGAAGAACTAAAAATTTAAAGGTCCCTAGAAGTATCTCTGAAAACAGCTGTACAAACCCCTGAAACTTGGGACAGTGCATTCTCCACATTGGAAGCAGACTCTTACCTTAACAAAGAGTTTAAAACTCAAATAATTGCCTGGGATCATGAGTAAGCAGCACAAAAAGAGTAGACTATATTATCTTCTTTGGTGACAAAGAAGACCAAAACATACAACAAGAAGAAGACAACAAAGTCAAAGCTTCTACATCCAAAGCCTCCAAGAAAAATATGAATGAGTAACAGGCCTTGGAAGAGCTCAAAAGGGATTTTGAGAAACAAAAGAAGTAAAGGAAAAACTGGGAAGAGAAATGAGAGTGATGAAAGGAAATCAAGAAAAACAAGTCAACAGCTTGCTAAAGGAGACCCCCCAAAAAATGCTGAAGAAAATAACACCTTAAAAAATAGCCTAACCCAAATCACAAAAGAGGTCCAAAAAGCCAATGAGGAGAAGAATGCCCTAAAAAGCAAAATTGACCAAATGGAAAAAGAAGTCCAAAAGATTACTGAAGAAAATACTTCCTTAAAAACTGGAATAGAGCAATTGGAAGCTAGTGACTTTATGAGAAATCAAGGCACTATACAACAAATCCAAAAGAATGAAAAATTAGAAAAAAATGTGAAATATCTCATTGGAAAAACAACTGACCTGGAAAATAGATCCAGGAGAGAGAATTTAAAAATCATTGGAATATCTGAAAGCCATGATCAAAAAAAGAACCTAGACATCATCTTTCAAGAAATTATCAAGGAAAACTGCCCTGATATTTTAGAACCAGAGGGCAAAATAGGAATGGAAAGAATCCACTCATCTCCTCCTGAAAGAGAACCCCAAAGTAAAACTCCTAGGACTATTGTAGCCAAATTCCCAAGTTCCCAGGTCAAGGGGAAAATATTACAAGCAGTCAGAAAGGAACAATTCAAGTATTGTGGAAACACAATCAGGATAACACAAGATTTAGCAACATCTACATTAAGGGTCTGGAGGGCATGGAATATAATATTCCAGAGGACAAAGGAGATAGGATTACAACCAAGAATCACCTACCCAGCAAAACTGAGTATAATCCTTCAGGGGAAAAAATGGTCATTCAGTGAAATAGAGTAATTTCAAGCATTCTTGATGAAAATACCAGAGCTGAATAGGAAATTTGACTTTCAAATACAAGACTCAAGTGGAACATGAAGAGGTAAACAAGAAAGAGAAATCAAAAGAGACTTATTAAGGTTGAACTGTTTACATTCCTGCACAGAAAGATGACATTTGTAACTGATAAGACCTTTGTCAGTATTAGGATAGTTGGAGGGAAAAAATTATATATATATATATATACATATATATGTATATATATATGTATATATATATGCATAGATAGATAGATAGATGGCACAGGGTGAGTTGAAGATGAAGGGGTCATATCTGGAGAATAAAATTAAGGGGTGAGAGAGGATTATACCAGGAGAAAGAGAAAGGGAGAGGTAGAACAGGGTTAAATTATCTCACAAACAAAAAGAAAAGAAAAGGCTCTTACAGTGGAGGGAAAATGGGGGAAGTGAGAAGGAATGAGTGAATCTTATTCTCATAGCATCTGACTTAAGGAGGAAATAACATACACACTCTGTTGGGTATGGAAATCTGTCTTACTCTACAGGAAAATGGGGGGAAGAGGACAAGAGAGCAGGGGGATGATAGAGGAGGGCAGATTGGGAAAGGGGGTATTCAGAAGCAGATACTTTTGAGGAGGGACAGGGTCAAAAGAAAGAATAGAAGAATTGGGGTTCAGGATAGGATTAAGGGAAATAGAGTTAGTTTTTCACAGCATATCTACTATGGAAGTGTTTTGCATAAGTGCACATGTATAAACTATATTGAGTTGCCTGCCTTTTCAATGAGGGTGGGTGGGGAGGGAGGAAGGGAGAAAATTTGGAACCCAAAGTTTTAAAACCACTTGTTTAAAAAAAAAGTTTTCACATGCAACTGGGAAATAAGCAATACAGGAAATGGGGTACAGAAATCTATCCTGCCCTACAGGAAAATAGAAGGGAAGGGGACAAGGGAAGGGGGGAGAGATAGAAGGGAAAGCAAACTAGGGGAAGGGGTATTGAGAATGCATGCTCTCTTGGGGTGGGGGGAGGGGCAAGATGGGGTGAAAATTTGGAACTCAAAATCTTGTGGAAGTAAATGTTGAAAACTAAAAATAATTAATAAAAAATCATTTATCTATCTATCCAATCCTTTACCTATATATATATACGCATTCATACTTACATACATACTTATATGTACATATAATAAAAACAAAATCCAAGAGCAATAGTAGAAATGGAAATATAATTCTAAATAACTACAAATGCAAAAAATATCTGGGACTTGATCTACAAAAGCAAATAAAAGTTTTGTATAATTTCAATTTCTAAATATTCCTTAACAAAATAAAAGCCACTTAATTAGCTAGAGGTTTATTCAGTGCTCATGACTAGACAAGGCCAATATAATAATGATGATGTTAGCAAAGTTAATTTACCCTTTTAATGCTATTCCCATCAAATTCCCAAGGGGCTGTTTTATAAAACTTCATAAAATTTAAAAAAATCATTTGGCAAAACAAAGGATCTAGAATATCAAGAGAAAATATGAAAAGATGTAAAGACAAAAGTGGCATGGTACTTTCCAAACTCAAAATAAATTATAAATCATCCATCATAAAAATCATTTAAATTAGATACAATGTAAAGATAAATCATTGGAACACACTAGGCAAGGGAGAATCAGAAACACTGGAACTCAATTACAAAATATTCTGCCTGTAGGGCAGGATAGATTTCTGTACCCCATTTCCTGTATTGCTTATTTCCCAGTTGCATGTGAAAACTTTTTTTTAAACAAGTGGTTTTAAAACTTTGGGTTCCAAATTTTCTCCCTTCCTCCCTCCCCACTCACTCTCATTGAAAAGGCAGGCAACTCAATATAGGTTATATATGTGCATTTATGCAAAACAATTCCATAGTAGATATGCTGTGAAAAACTAACTCTATTTCCCTTAATCCTATCCTGACCCCTACTTCTTCTATTCTTTCTTTTGATCCTGTCCCTCCTCAGAAGTATTTGCTTCTGAATACCCCCTTTCCCAATCTGCCCTCCTCTATCATTTCCCTACTCTCTTGTCCTCTTCCCCCCCTATTTTCCCGTAGAGTAAGACAGATTTCCATACCCAACAGAGTGTGTATGTTATTTCCTCCTTAAGTCACATCCTATGAGAATAAGATTCACTCATTCCCTCTCACTTCCCCCATTTCCCCTCCACTGTAAGAGCCTTTTCTTTTCTTTTTTTTTGTGATCGTAATTGATAAAGTGGAAAACATAAATTACTTAGAAAAATATTTGATTATAAATGGTCAAAAGATATGAAAAGTTATCAAAAGAAAAATTGCCAAACATTTGCAACCAATTTCTCTGTTTGCTATTTAATACATATATACATACATATACACATACATACATATATATGTGTATTTATAAGATACATGTATATGTATGCATGTATACATACACACATATAATTTATGTATACATATATGTCTCTGTGTGTGTGTCATAGTCATTTCCCACAGATGAATAGTCAAACAATATGAACAGGTCTCAAAAGATGAATTGCAAAAAAAAAAAAAACACAACCACATAAAAGTAGGTCCTAATTCACTAATAGTGAATTAAAATTGAAATATCCCTGAGATTTCATCTCATATCTAACAAATTGGCAGAGATGATCTCCCTCCACCAAAAAAAAATATAAATAGTCAATTATGGAGGGGATGTGGAATGATAAGTACACTAATACATTTTTGGTAGAACTATGAAACAAAATTGGTGATTAGGTCATTGGCAACCTTAGAGGAAGATATTTTATTATAGTAGCTGAAATGCAAATCCCCTTTTATGGAATTAGGGAGATGGTGGCTGGTAAAAAGGTAGACATTGAATTTGTGAGAGTTGCTTAATGCTATTAAGTGGTGGCAAGAAGGTTAGAGTTTTCTTGGCATTGAGATAAGCTTTCAAAAAAGTTAACATAGGGGAGCAGAGCCAAGATGGCAGAGTAAAAGTGGTGACTTGCTTGAGCTCTCCCCAAAACCTTCCAAATACCTGTAGGAAATGGCTCTAAACAAATTCTAAAGAAGCAGAAGCCACCAAAAGACAGACTGAAACAAATTTATAGCCCAAGACAGGCTGGATGGTTGATGGGAAAGGTATATCATGCTGGGCAGGTAGAGGAGTTCACAGGCAAAACAGGCCTCAGAAAACCTGAAACAGGTCTCAGAGGACTGAGTCAGGGGCACCTATGGTGGCTTCCAGACTTTTGAACCCACAAATGCCAAAGACAACTTAGAAGGTCAGTAGGAAAAGTCTATGACTGTGGTGAGAGAGAAGTTTGGTCCCAGCCTCAGTCTCTGTGCATGGCACCAGGGCAGTGGCTGCTTCCAGAGTTTCTGCCCCACAAGACTGAGGGGGAATCAATTGGCTGAAAAGAGGGAGATTGCAGGGATCTCTCTGCTGGTGCAAGATTCTTTTGCTTTGCCTGTGCTTGGATCTGGGTCACAGTGCTGGGTGGTGATCCTGGGGTAAGGAGGAGTGCTGGCATGGTGGAGCTTGTAATGGTGGTGGAGAGGAAAACACCTCACAGTTTCAAGGCAGAAAAGAGTGCTTGTGGTCACTCATAGACCAGAGCATAGGCCAGAAAAGGAGGAAACACCTCGTCCCTTATCATACCACCTTGGAAGAACTGAAAATTTATGGGTCCTAGAAGTATCTCTGAAAACAGCTGTACAAAACCCCTGATGCTTGGGACAGTACATTCTCCACACCAAAAACAGACCCCTACTGTAACAAACAGTTTATAACTCAAGTAATTGACTGGGATCATGAGCAAACAAAAGCACAAAAAAGTCAGATCATAGAATCTTTCTTTGGCAACAAAGAAGATCAAAACATACAAAAAGAAGACAACAAAGTCAAAGCTTCTACATCCAAAGCCTCCAAGAAAAATAAGAATCAGTCACAGGCCTTGGAAGAGCTCAAAATGGATTTTGAGAAACAAGAGAAGTAAAGGAAAAACTGGGAAGAGAAATGAGAGTGATCCAAGAAAATCATGAAAAACTAGTCAACATCTTGTTAAAGGAGACCCAAAAAAATACTGCAGAAAATAACACCTTAAAAAAAAACAATTCAAGTATTGTGGAAACACAATCAGAATAACACAAGATTTAGCCACTTCTACATTAAGGCACCACAGGGCTTTGAATATAATATTCTGGAGGACAAAGAAGATAGGATTACAACCAAGAATCACCTACCCAGCAAAACTGAGTATAATCCTTCAGGGGAAAAAATGGATATTCAGTGAAATAGGGGACTTTCAAGCATTCTTGATGATAATACCACAGCTGAATAGAAAATTTGACTTTCAGATATAAGACTCAAGTGAAACATGGAAGAGGTAAACAGGAAACAGAAATCAAAAGAGACTTATTAAGGTTGAACTGTTTACATTCCTGCATGAAAAGATGATATTTGTACCTCATGAGAACTTTGTCAATATTAAGGTAGTTGGAGGGAAAAATTATCAGTAGGTATAGATAGATGACTGATAAATGGATAGTTGGGTAGATAGATAGATAGATA
>NW_020946557.1:11002397-11008287 GCF_900497805.2 Vombatus ursinus | reverse complement strand
TAGATAGATAGATAGATAGATAGATAGATAGATAGATAGATAGATAGAGGGCACAGGCTGAGTTGAAGATGAAGGGATGATATCTAGAGAACAAAATCAAGGGGTGAGAGAGGATTGTACTGGGAGAAGGAAAAAGGGAGAGGTAGAATGGGGTAAATTATCTCACACAAAACAAAGAAGAACTGGCTTTTACTGTGGAGGGGCAATGGGGGAAGGTGAGAGGGAATAAGTGAATCTTATTCTCATAGGATTTGGCTTAAAGAGGGAACAATATACACACTCAATTGGATATGGAAATCTATCTTACCCTACAGAAAAATGGGGGGGGAAGGGGACAAGAGAGCAGGGGAATGATAGAGGGGAGGGCAGATAGAGGGAGGGTGTAATCAGAAGGAAATTCTTCTGAGGAGGGACAGGGTCAAAAGAGAGAAATGAATAAATGAGGGGCAGGATAGGATGAAGGGAAATATACCTAGTTTTTCACAACATGACCACTATGGAAGTGTTTTGCATGACTACACATGTATAACCTGTATTGAGTTGCTTGTCTTTTCAATGAGGGTGGGTGGGGAGGGAGGAAGGGAGAAAATTTGGAACCCAAAGTTATAAAAACACATGTTAAAAATTGTTTACACATGCAACTGGAAAATAAGAAATACAGGAAATGGAATACAGAAATCTATCCTACCCTACAGGAAAATTGAAGGGGAAGGAGATAAGACAAGGGGGGGGGGATGGGATAGAAGGGAGGGCAGATTAGGGAAGGAGTAGTCAGAATGCATGCCATCTTGGGGTGGGGGGAAGGATGAGATGGGGAGAAAATTTGGAACTCAAAATCTTGTGGAAGTGAATGTTGAAAACTAAAAATAAATAAATTTCAATTTTAAAAGAAAAGTAACAGAAGAATCATTGATAAGGGCTTAGCCAACATTATACAACATAAATTTCAGTGGGTGAAATAACACTAATTGTGAAATTTTCTCCAAAAGTATTCCATGATTCTGGAGTAGAAATGTATAAATTGAATAATAGGTGGAGTTAGCTAGTAATGAGGAATCATATATAAAAATGATGGGAAACTGGGAGCTATGGGATAGTAGTTTAGTAGTTGGTGAAACATTAATGTGAGAAAGTTTTGAGTTGAGAAGTTAAAATTACAGTAAAAAAAGATTAATCTTAGATTATAAAGACAAGCAGATTGAGGAAGATCAATATGGGAAATGAGGATGGTCCAACGAAATGAAGTTTTCATAAAAAAGGATGAAGCACAGATTTAGTATGAGTGAAAGAGAGGTAGAGGTAGAGTACAAAGTGGAAATAAGAGAACAGATTTTGAAGTTCCAGAAATTGTACAGGTGATAAAATTCCAAAAGAAAGACAAGTCTAAGATGTGACCATTTCAGTGTATCTTCCATCCCAAAGAAGTGTGGAGAAGTTTGAGGTTTTGAGAAATCAAGAAGTTAGATAGGTCATCAACATGGATATATGACCTTGTCTGAAAATTTATTCAACAGTCTGTCCCTGAATCCTCCCAACTCCCTGCTGAAAGGAGGGGGGTTTGTTTCCTTATTTTCCCATCAGCACCTAGACTGATTACTGTAATTTTCCAGGTCAGATTCTTTGAGTTCTCTTTTTTTTCCTTGTCTTTTCTTTTGTGAGTAAAAGATCTCATTTGCCAGGGAAATTTTAGGAGTGGCCTTGTCTTGAGGTAACAAACAAGCTAAATTGCTTCCCAACCTCTTTTTTATAAAATAAAGCATGATTCTTAGGCCATGGAAGGTGATGAATGATAATATTTTGGTGACAATACAAGAAGTTCATAAAAGAGAATGCAATTACCTGAATTTAAAATTTTGCAGATATAATTAATACTGTTCCTCTCAAGATTTTATCTTATGGCTCATTTGAAATACAGTGCCTCTAAGGATGATTATATGTGAGCTGCAGAGTAATTGTCTTTCTTTTGCTTAGATGAACTCCACAGATGTTATAAATCAAAATTACATGAATGGTAGGATAGTAGGTAGTGGCTATCCCCCAGGTGCCTCCACTAAACAGGAAACTTCTACCTTCTTTATGAAGCTGTAGGAAGCCATTGCATATTTTTACTATTCTTATACCTATATTCAGTCTGCTTTCTTGGAAAATCTGCTCCCAAATCCTTCGTCACACTAAAGTTTACATGGCCTCTTCCATGGATATTTATAGTTTAATAAGAATCAAAGACTTAAATAAAGGGATTGATTTTTAAGGGTAAGAATTTCAGGTTTCTGTCTATAAGTGGGAAAAATAAGAGGGGAATATCTGAGTCTTCCCAATACCTCTAAAATCAGATTTTGTAAAGTGAATAAATTCACTAGGAATATACTGCCCAAGCTTAAGACCAACTCTGCCATTACCCCCATATTTAACAAGTGAATTTCACCTATGGATCCTTTTGAGATCAGAGCCAGTTGCTGCCCTATAACATCTGGATGGAGACTTGAAAGCCAGTTAGTGTCAACAAACTTAAGATCAAGTACAATAGGAATTTAACCAAGGTCAGTCCATTTAAGTCAACAAGTATATATTAAGTATTTACTATGTGCTAAACACTAGGGATAAAAAGAAAGAGGAAAAAAATCTTAAAGAACTCACAGCCTTCTCAGGATTTTCTTGCCTAAATGGTTCAGACTTTACGCGAATTCAATCCTTGTATCACCATTTATGTCCACACCATCAGGTCTGTGTGTACCAAATATTTGTTATTGGTACACACCAAGGCCATTGATTGGCTTCTTGTCATCAAGCTGTTCAGAAGCCTAAACAATGACACAAGCAGAGAGGGAGAGGTAAAAAACATTATTCGTTGTAAGTTCTCTCCATCCCAAAGTAAAGGTAAATACAGAAATGTTTCCACAAGTATAAATTAACAAGTTGTATACAAAACAACTTATGCCAAAATCACCATTTCAAAATTATTATCTAGCCTGAAAAATTCCTATCAGAAGTAGCTATTGTTATATGGCTAAGGAAATATTCTCCTCCCTAATGCTTCTAAAAGTAATTGATTAGGCAAATTATTCTCCTACCTTTGAAGTCTCTGTGTAGTCTTTTAGTTTAAAAAAAATTAGGATAAAAATCAACAGATAATAATTTCAACCCATGAATCATCAAATTATTCATATCTCATGATAGGTGACCAAATATTAGCAGAAGATAGAATCCCTTCATAATCAGTGTTACAATATAATAAGATCTCTCAAAGTTATGAGTGTCTTTTTGCTCAATAAAATAGCAGTAACTTATTACACAAATTTTCCTCCTAACCTTTAAGCCTTGCTAAATGAAAAGATTGTCTTGGCTTTGAATATCTATGCAGACTGTAAAGTTAAAATAAATTCAAAAAGTAAGTGATTTTTGAGAGAGAGATACAGAGAGATAGAGATAGATAGATAGATGGAGAGAGAGACAGAGAGAGAGAGAGAGACAGAGAGAGAGAGAGAGAGAGAGAGAGAGAGAGAGACCAGCCAAGACATCAATAGATTAATTCTATTTTTGACAGATGATTAAAAATGAGGAGACCACAGAAACCTATACAATCTGTAGGACTACTGTGTATTATAAATCTTATTAAACTAATGAGTACCCAGCTCTCAATAAATGCAAATTTATGTAACTGACAATGATGACATATTAACTGATTGCCCAATAGTCCTACTGATTCCTTGTAGCCACCCCCTTTTCTCTTGTTCCACAACATTGAATAAATCAGTGTTTACACATGATGATAAAAGACTCAATAAGAGTTTTCATATAATTGAAAACTTCAAAACATTTTACATTGTCCTGTTAACCCTTGCTGCATTCTAATAAGTATATGATTCAAGATCCATTTTCAAATTATCACCTGGATGAGCTACAAGGTAAAAACATTAGGTCCTTCAGTCCCATTATCTAATTCCAGAAAGTTGAAGCCAGTCATAAAGGTAATCTTGTATCATACTCTTCAAGAGATAAATCTTATCCTTCCATATAATACAATACATATTAAGTGCTTTGTAATCCTGAAGCAGTGGGTAAACAGAAGTGTTTCATTTTACTTAAAGAATCATCATCACTATTATTCTTAGTCTTATTATTATTATTATTATTACCATTACTATCTTAAGGAAGTAAAAACTTTTTTTTGATGTGTAGTAATCATAGACCCAGGTTCTCAGATACCAGAGCAAGTGATCTCATCCAATTTTTCTACAAAATCATTTATAATTATATGAGAAAAATCATGGAATTGTTCCTATCCATTGATACATACATTTCACTACTGGGTATATTCACCAAAGAAAACAAAGACACAAAGAAAAGCCCCTTATACAACAATGTATTTTTGCAGTACTTTCTGTAGTAGTAAATTACTGGGAACAGTGATTCCCCAGCAAAACAGTTAAACACATTGTGATATCTTAATGCAATGGAACAGTATTAGCCCTCAGGAGAATATTAATGTGAGGAATTTAGAGAAATATGAGAAGATTTGCATAATTATTTTCTTCCTTCATTCAAATCATTTCTATCCAGTTATCACTATTCTCATCTATAAAAAGAGGGGAATCGACCAAGTATAATTTTTGATGCCTTCTATCTCTAAATCTGCAATCTTATGAGCTTTATCAGGTGGTATATGTTTTCACATTTTTTCTAAATATTCATATTTACCATTTCTTATGGCCAAATAGCATTTAATTGATCATTTATTGAATGTTTTTCACCCAAATTACTAGGCTCCCCTTTACTTTTTGGTTCAGTTATCACAAAAAAAAATAGTGCTGCTATGAATTTTTTGGCAGTTATGGAACTTTACTTTGACCTTTATAGTGTATGAACACAGTTACAAGATCACTGTATCAAAGGCAAGGAACAAATAAGTGACTTTTCCTATATAATTTCCAATAATTTAACAACAACAATAATAAAACAATCAATAGCATATTGGGGTGCCTAGCTTCCCTCATTCTTCCAACTATTTCTCACTTTCATCATCATTTTTTTAAATATAATTATCTTAGGTAAGTTGCTATAATTTGGATTTTTCTCATGTATGATTTAAATAATTTTTCATTTTGTTGATGTTTTATGTTCATTTTTTTGAAAACTTCAGTTTTTTGGATATCTCTCTATAATAAATGAAGTGATCTTGTATTTTTGTGAAAATTCTATGTGTATAAAATTGTAAATATAGCATTATATATGTGTTTATATGATTTTTACAAGACATAATTGATGTCCATTTTTTCCAAGTCATCAATATCTTTTCTTATTAGTTATATTGATTATGTCATTGGAAGGATTTTTTTTAATTTCATATAATCAGAATTATCTATTTTGCTTTGCTGAGGTATTTTATGTTATGTTTGATCATGAATTCTACTCTAACCATAGAACACAAAGATTTCTCTTTTCAGTCTATATTTTAAATGATCTGATCTTTATATTTAAGTGATTTATTCACTTGGAACTTATTGAAAATATGGTGAAGTTGCACATTTAAACTTATTTCCTGCCAAACTACTTGTCTTAATACTTCTTCCCAGCAGTGCTAATTGAATAGGAGTCCTTCCTAGACTAGATTCTGTTCTTGAACTAATTTGACACTACTAAGTCCAATGGACTTTGTTTAGTCTTCATCCTCTCTGACCCCTCTAATTATTATTTTGACAATATTGACTATGCCTTCCTATTTTTTGTCTCCATTTTGGCTTACTTAACACTATTTTGCCTCACCCTTCTTAGTCATATTTTCTAATCAGAAAAAAATTTCCAAATCATTAATTGTGACTGGCCTCCATGGCTCTCTCAATGATTTCTTCTTCTTCTTCTTCTTCTTCTTCTTCTTCTTCTTCTTCTTCTT
>NW_020946557.1:10983567-11002387 GCF_900497805.2 Vombatus ursinus | reverse complement strand
TCTTCTTCTTCTTCTTCTTCTTCTTCTTCTTCTTCTTCTTCTTCTTCCTCTTCCTCTTCTTCCTTCTTTGCTCATCTTTTCTCATCTCTACTATCTCCTCTATTTTGCTCAATGTTGGAGAAAACTTGACTGCACAAACAACATCTTAAACAGTATTAGCACTGATTAAATATCTGCACTCAAAGAGTCATTTTTGGTGATTCCATGGAAACTTGGAAGGATGCCTTCAATGGAATGCTCTAGGGACCTTTGGCCCTGTGCATTATTATTATTATTATTATTATTATTATTACCATTTAGCAATTGCTTAAATGAAATATAGAAAACATTGTTACTAATTTTAGATGACACTAAAGTAAAAGGAATAGCTACATTCAGATGGCAGTTATGATCCAAATGTATCTTGACATGCTATAATATTGGACCGAATATCAATAAGATAGAATTTAATAAGAATAAATTGAATCACATTTAAGTACAAGAAATAAATTTCACAAATAAAATATGGTGAAAGATATTGCTTTAAAACAATTTATATTTTTTAAAAAATGAAAGTTTTAGTGAATGAAGTGGAATTCAGTATGAACCAACAGTATGATATGGCTGTCCAAAAAGCTAATGTGATCTTGAACTGTATTAGGAGAGGCATAGTTTCTGTGAACAAAGACATTGTAATCCCACAGTATTTTGATCTAGTCAGACTATATCTGCAGAATTATGTATAGTTCTGGCTGACTCATTTTAGAAAGACTGATAAACTGGAGTGAATCTAGAGGTGAACAACCTAAATGTTGAAGAATTTTGAAGATGCACTATATTAGAAGTGGTTGAAGGAATTGAATATGTATAGTTTATAGAAAAGAAGATTCAGGAGATCAAGATAACTATTTGAAAGGATGTCCTGTGAAAGATGAATTAGTTTATGAAATCCCCTTCTCTAGAGAGTAGATGTAGAAACAGAGGGTGAAAATTTTAAATATAAGCTTTGATATAAAGGAAAAGAAACATGACATTTAGTGCAATTCTGTAGTGGGACTGATTATTTTGGGAGAGTTACTCTCAGAAGTCTTCAGGCAAAGAATGGATGACCCCTTTACAGGAAATGTCATTGAAGACTATGTTTCCTACATTGGGTTAGATTAGAAGGCTGCTGGTATTCCCTCCAAATCTGAAACTGTGTGACTCTGTGATCCCATGATATAAGGGACTCACATGGGTTTCTCTTAGCATTTCTATCCGTATACACAACCCCTATCTCCTGAATTCAATTCCCACATTGCCCACAGGGTTGTTGTATCAAATGAGATCATATTTATAGAGGAATTCACCAAATTTAAAACATAATATAAACATTGCCTACTATTACCTCCTCTCCATCTTCTTCTCTCCATTCAGAATGTCAATGCCCTCTTTAGTTCTTACCTTGAAAAACAAAAACAGACTTTAAATTTGTATTTAATTTATTTTTAATTTATGGAATTAAAATGCATTTCAATAATAGTATAACTTTTAAATCGCACATGAAAAGGAACTTACTATTCCTTTTAAATATATATTAAGTTCATAATAGTTATCATATAAATTTATTTTTTTCTTTTTTTCCTTTATAGACTTTTACTTAATCTTCCAATGGCATCCTCCATTCACCTTGCAAAGTGATCTTGCTAAAGAGTAGGGCTGTTATAGCACCCCTCTCTACTCATTAAACTAGTGGCACCCTATCACTTCAAGGGTCAAATATAAATTCCCCTGTTTGGCTTTTAAAGCCTTTCATAAAGAGCTGAGCTGCCTCTCTCTTAAGTTTGTTTATTTACATATACACCCAGTGATACAGTAACGCTAGCCTCCTAGGTATTTCTTGAATATGACCTTCCATCTCCCAACACTGGACATTTTCACTAGATGTCCCTCTGGACATATCTGGGATGCTCTAAAGACTTCAAGTCTAAATTGAAATCCCATCTTCTACAGAAAGACTTTCCCCACACCTTTAGTTCTAGTCCCTTCCTTCTGTTTATTTTTTTTCTAATTTTCTCTATAAATATTTTGTGTATACATAGTTAGACCATGAGCTCTATGAGAACAAAGACTGTCTTTGGCCTTTCCCAGCACTGAATACAGTCTCCAGTACAGAATAGATGCTTAATATATATGTTCCTCCAAGAACCTATGATGGGCCTATGATAAATCCTCAGATCTCCAAGCTGATAATAATATTCCATGACTGAGGAGGGAAGTTAGAATACATAATGGCTCTAGCTTCTGAGACTTTATAGTCCCAGAGATTGAGTTTTTGGAAGTATCATTTGCTTCTAAACCTCTTAAGTCCTGCAACTCCTTTTTTATTAATTAATTTATTTTTATTTTTCAACATTCATTTCCACAAGATTTTGAGTTCCAAATATTCTCCCCACTCACCGCTCTACCACCCCAAGACAGTGTGTATTCTGAATAACCATTCCTCTAATCTGCTCTCCATTCTATCACCCTACCCTTCGTTATCCCCTTCCCCTTCTATTTTCCTATAGGGCAGGATAGATTTCTATACCCCATTGCCTGTATATCTTATTTCCCAGTTGCATGTAAAAACAATTTTTAACATTTGTTTTTAAAGCTTTGGGTTGAAAATTCTCTCCCTTCCTCCCTCCCCACCCACCCTAATTGAGAAGGCAAGCAACTAGATATAGGATGTACATATGTAGTCATGCGAAACGCTTCCATAGTAGTCATGTTGTGAAAAACTAAGTGTATTTCCCTTCATTATATCCTACTCCCCTTTATTCTATTCTCTCTTTTGATCCTGTCCCTCCTCAGAAGTGTTTGCTTCTGATTACACCCTCCCCCAATCTGCCCTCCCCTCTATCATCCCCCTGCTTTCTTGTCCCCTTCCCCCCCTCCCATTTTCCTGTAGGGTAAGATAGCTTTCCATACCCAATTGAGTATGCATGCTATTCCCTCCTTAAGCCAAATCTGATGAGAATAAGATTCACTTTCCCACTCTCACCTTCCTCACCTCCCCTCCACTGTAAAAGTTTTTCTTGTCTGATTTATGTGAAATAATTTATACTATTCTACCTGTCCTTTTCTCCTCCTCCCAGTATAATCGTCTCACTCCTTAATTTTATTTTTTTAGATTTTATCCCTTCATCTTCAACTCACCTTGTGCCCTCTCTCTCTCTCTGTATATATATATATATATATATATATATATATATATACACACACACACACACACACACATGTATATATGTATATATGTATATATATACATATATGTACATATGTATATATACATATATATGCATATACATACATACATATATATATATAAAATGTGATCTTTTCATGTAGGAACATAAACAGTTCAACTTTAATAAGTTCCTTATGATTTCTCTTTCCTTTTTACCTTTTCATGCTTCTCTTGAGTCTTTTATTTGAAAGTCAAATTTTCTATTCAACTCTGATCTTTTCATCCAGAATGCTTGAAAGTCCTTTATTTCACTGAATGTCCATTTTCCCCCTGAAGGATTATACTCAGTTTTGCTGGGTAGGTGATTCCTGTTTGTAATCCTACCTCCTTTGACCTCTGGAATATCATATTCCAAGCCCTTTAACCCCTTAAAGTAGAAGTTGCTAAATCTTGTGTTATCCTGATTGTGTTTCCACAACACTTAAATTGTTTCTTTCTGGCTGCTTGCAATAATTTCTCTGTGACCTGGGAACTCTGGAATTTGGCTATAATATTCTTAGGGGATTATTTTGGGAAGATTTCTTTCAGGAGGTGATCAGTGGATTCTTTCCATTTGTATTTTATCCTCTGGTTCTAGAATCTCAGAGCAGTTTTCTTTGATAATTTCTTGAAAGATGATGTCTAGGCTCTTTTTTTGATCATGGCTTTCAGGTAGTCCAAAAATTTTTCAATTACCTCTCCTGGATCTATTTTCCAGGTCAGTTGTTTTTCCAATGAAATATTTCATATTGTCTTCTATTTTTTTCATTGTTTTGGTTTTGTTTTACATTTTTAAAAAATTTTTCATTAAGTAATTAGCTTCCATTTTCTCCATTCTAATTTTTAAAGAAATATTTTCTTCAATGAGCTTTTGGACTTCCTTTTCCATTTGGCCAGTTCTGCTTTTTAAGGCATTCTTCTCATTGGCTTTTTGGACCTCTTTTGCTATTTGGGTTAGGCTATTTTTAAGGTGTTATTTTCTTCAGTAATTTTTTGGGTCTCCTTTAACAAGTTATTGACTAGTTTTTCATAATTTTCTTGCATCATTTCCATTTCTCTTCCCACTTTTTCCTCTACTTATCTTACTTGCTTCTCAAAATCCTTTTTGAGCTCTTCCATGGCCTGGGATTGTTTCATATTTTTCTTGGAGGCTTTGAATGTAGGAGCGTTGACTTTTTTGTCTTCTTCTGGTTGTATGTTTTGATCTTCTTTGTCACAAAAGTAAGATTCTATGGTCTGATATTTTTTGTGCTTTTTGCTCATTTTCCAAACCAATTACTTGAGTTTTAAACTTTTTGTTAAGGTAGGGATCTGCTTCCAGTGTGGAGTATGTATTGTCCCAAGCTTTGGGGGTTTGTTGCAGCTATTTTCTGAGATAATTCTAGGGACCTGTAAATTTTCATTTCTTTCAAGGTGGTATGATCAAGGGCGAGGTGTTTACTCCTCTCCCAGCCTGGGCTTTGGTCTATAAGTGACCAAAAACATTCTTTTCTGCCTTGGAACTGTGAGGAGGATTCCTTCTCCACTGCTACCACAAGCTCCACCATGCCAGTGCTCCTCCTAGTCCCAGGACCACCACCCAGAACTAAAACCTAGATCTAATCACAGGCAAAGCAAGAGAATCCTGCCTCAGGACCAATAAAGAAATCCCTGCAATCTACCTTTCATCAGCTGCTTGATTCCCCCCTCAGTCTGTGGGCTGAGAGCTTCAGAACCAGCTGCTGCCCTGGGGCTGCACCAGGACTGGGGCTGGACTGAGATTGTCTTTTACCAATTTCCCAAAGACTTTTCCTCATGACCTTCTAAGTTGCGTTTCACATTTGTTGATTGAGAAGTCTGGAAACCACTACAGCTCCCCTTGATTCAATCCCCTGAGGACTGCTCCAGGTTTGCTAAGGCCTGGTCTTTGTAGGTATGACCCATGCTTAACTGCGCTCCTCTCCCAGCCTGGTGCAACTGACCTTTCCAATCAACCATCCAGGTTATCTTGGGCTGTAAATTTGTTTCACTCTGTCTTTTTAAGGGTTCTGCTGCTCTAGAATTTGTTTAGAGCTGTTTTTACAGGCATTTGATGGGGTTTGGGGGAAAGCTCCAGCAGGTCCCTGCTTTTTAGTCCTGCAATTCTTTTTTTTTTTTTTAGGCAATTGGGGTTAAGTGACTTGCCTAGGTTCACACAACTAGTAAGTGTCAAGTGTTTTGTCTGAGGCCAGATTTGAACTCAGGTACTCCTGACTTCAGGGCTGGTGCTCTATCCACTGTGCCACTTGACTGCCCCAAACCTGCAATTCTTCAAAAAAAAAAATGATTGACTCAGTCCAGGGCAGCTGTGCTTAGCATGGTAAAGTTTGTCTCCTACTGCTCAAAGGCCTGCTATTGAGGTCTGGAAAACTATGCTGTCTATATCTATTCAGACCATAATGGATATCTCTTCCTGGTCAGATGACTGTTATCTATAAAGATATAAATATTGGAAATTAGAAAATTAGATTTTATATATAGAGACCTTGCTACACAGATAGTCATCATCTACATAGCTGTGAAAGAAATGAAGATATGCTAATGAATCTACATTGACCTAGCTAGAACTATGTTAAGAATGTGAGATTTAACATTGACTATCCCAATATAACCAGCAGATTATGCTGTGGAGATCAAATTTGACTGGATAACACTCACTTCTCTCTCTCTTCCTTTCCAGAAATGGGTAGATATCAGTCTTTCAAGACCATGACTGTCTCTGGATTCTGGCAAGTTCAGAACTTCCCTTTGTGGGGGCAAGACTTTGGATGTTACCTTCCTTTATTCACAACCTTACTCCCCACTTCCTTGTTGATTGGAGAAAACCTAAGTAACTCTTGTTCAAGCTAACCAACATACTGTTGCTTATATTATTCATTGTTTTAACTTAGGGCAATGATCTGGCAGGTTCATGTGACCACCCTTTTATTCTTCATTATTTTTAGGAGCTTGATAAGAACAATTATTAATAAAACTAATAACATCCTGAACTCCTAGACCGTATCATCTCTTTGGTTACCAGAACTGGATTGAATTTTCTCACTTATTTTAATCAATGTATGAATTTGTTATTCACTATTGCCTCCCATTAACACCTCCCCCAAGTCCTTATCAAAGTGAAAACCTGCAATATATAACTTACATGGTTGACCATAGATTTCATAGGAGGGAAAATCAAAATTATGACTAAAAGACATAAGGAACAGAAATAAATCAAGCACAAAAGAATGAAAGATAAAAAACAGGGTAGTAGGTAGTTCTATACAGAAAACTTTTGATATCTTCATCAGTATTTATAAAGAGAAAGCTATCTCCTATATATATATATGTATGCATATATGTATACATTTACATGTATGTATATTTGTGTTTATATATCTTTTTATGTGTCTATGTATGTATGTATGTTTACTCTGTGTTCTTTGTCTATGCAGTTGCAGTTGATGCTGAGCTGCTGATGCCAACCTCTGACTCATTCCATCTCTCTCTCTCTCTCTCTCTCACACACACACACACACACACACATGAGTGCCTTTTCTCTCTCTCAAAAACTTTCATGATTTAGAGTAAACCTCCCCAGTTTAGTCTAATTCATGTAATTTTTCATCTTTTGCTGTGCTAGGGAAAAAAAAAGGAAAGCCCCAAGGTTCTTAGCGAGGCTTTAAACTGCTTTCTCTGACTTCAGGTGAATTGATGTGAATCTGTCTAAATATTCTATTACATTAAGAATAAAAGCAGGTACAGAATGAGAAGGGGAATAAAATCCTTTATTTGAGAAACTAACACATAATATACAAAAGACATTAAAAAGAAGGATGACCCCTTTACCTTCTTTCAAGGCCCTTAATAAATCCCTTTACCTCTCTAGGCCTCCATCTCTTCATGGGTAAAATGAGGGATTTTGAGTAGATGACATTGAAGGTCCTTTCCAGAACTGGAATGGGATGAAAAATCATTTATTAAGTGATATGTTGAAAGGGCCATGGTAAGTGTTAGAAATACAAACATAAACCCTGATTTCATGGAACTTACATTCTAATAGGTAAACACACACACATACACAGAAGTCAGGTATAAGTGTTTGGGAGTATTTGTTTTATTACTTTTCTCATGGATAGAATTGGCAAAGTGAGGAGGGAGCTCTTAGTCTGTTATCCTGTGAGCTTAGTGGAAAAAAATGGCAACAAATAGGTTTATAAGCAGGCAACAATATCAAAATGAAAGATATAATGGCCAGAATGAAAAGCCAGGGTAAAGTACTGAATGTTACATAAACTTTCAGGCAGGATATCACCTGGGTGGTTGCTTTTGCTCAACTCTTTTTCTTCACTAAAAGGAACAATTCTATTTGGTGATGGTGGTAATTGAGAACTGATTCTCCCTTTTTCCTTTTTTCTCTCTTTCACACATACAAATATGCATGTATGTGCATGTATATATATATATATGTATATATACATGCATGTGTATACATGCCCATTATCATATATATACACACATGTGTATGTGTTCTTATTTATGTATATTACTGAGATATACACACATATATTATGTAGGTAAAGGTATATATATGTGTCAATTCTCATGTGTATATACACACACATATATGTATATTTAAGTATAAATGTACATTACATATATATTATCAATAAACTATTAAGAAAAAGAAAAAAATAATCTCAGATTGACTAAAAATGAAATAAGGCAATAATATAAAGTTATAATAGTTACCCAAGATAATATATCTTGAATTTGGAATAGCAATATGCAAGGTTATGAACATTGTAGTAAAAAAAAAACAAATTCCTGAATGGGCAATCTAATGCTGATGTTTGAGTGGTATCTGAATAGGATCAAGGAAGAAGGAATATTTACAAGCATTAATGGATTGAGAGGAGATTAGTACATGATTTGAGGTATAAAAGGTTACATATCCTGGAGGAGAAGGGACTTGAGTCACCCATATATAGGAAATTCATTCCTTACAGCTTCAGCAGATATATATGTGTGTGCATGTATATATACATATATATATTATATATATATGTATGTATGTATATTTGCATGCATGTATATACACACACATATATATACATACATATATGTATATGTAAAAATGTATACACACATATATATAAGTATAAATATGAAGATGTACATTCAAAGAATTTAGATTATTTCTGCTTTTTCAATGATACTCTTTGTGATACTGGATCCACTGATGGAATGACGATTTTTGGGAGCAATACAGATATGCAGAGCTGACAAATAATCAAGACAAACTTAAAGACAAGCAGGACCTCATGAAAAATTAGATAAGCAAAGATGATAATGTGTTCTGTTTCTTTTTTGTTTGATTTCTATGGGGAGACTATTTAATGCAGAGCTGTCAAAATATAACATTATATTATCAAGGAGCAACAGTGATATTTTTTGAGTCCAGCAAAAATTGTTCAGTTTGATTACAATTTTGACACTATGTATAAAGGTAATATAAAGAACAGGTTTCTTTAATAATGAATTATATCATCATCATTTTCATTGTCATCATCATCATTATCACAACTCATATTTTACAGTACTTCAAAGTTCTCAATGCATTTTCTCTCTATTAAACATGTAAGAAAGATAGCACAAACATTATCTATACTTTGTAGATGTATATTGTAGAACAGAATCCACAGCTGTTGGGTCAAATAGATCAGGGTCAATATGAACATGAATCTCCATCCACTGATTTTCTCTGGAATAAGCCAAATTTTGCTTATGTTTTTCTCTGACAAAACATCTTTCCTTAGTATACCCCAGCCCTCCTTGCAAGAGTAAGTATTATTTACCTTGGTAGAAAATTAAAAATATTAATACCCAAACCCTTTATCAGTTAAGATAACTTCTGTTCAATGCCTTCTCTTTTCCACCCAAAGAGCCTTCACCTTTCATGGGGAGTTACACAATCTTACAGATTTATAATACTGCCTTAGGTAGTGTGCCTTCCAAGAGCAAGGAATCAAGGATCATTGTTTTGTGATAAAATAGCTTTCCTTAGAGACCTGTACAATTCACATGACTCAAAGTACTCATGAAGATATAGAATTAATGATTCTTCATGTTTTGGATCTCTCTTGTGCCTATCCTTCTGCTTCATGTCTCCATCTATTCAGTTGTCCTTCTTTCCTTTCATGTTTTAAAAGTTGTATGGTTCCCACTCCCTCTATAGCCTCCAACAGGAAGCCCTCTTCATTGTTTCTGGTATGTAATCCTTCAGGAAGAAGATTTTTTTCCTCTGCTTTGTCTGTGTCTTTCACTGGTTTGAATTTGTAAGATCATAGGTGCATAAATTTGTAAATTGAAGCAACTGAAAATGTGTCTAGCCCAATACTCTCATTTTTTAGATGAGGAAAGTAAGGCCACACAGGTAGCAAGGAGCAGAACTACAATTTAAACCCATGTATTCTAACTCCAAATTTACTTCTCTTTCCACTCAACCATATTCTGAAATACTATTTCTCTGGAATTAAAGCATGAAGCCAGATATAAATTTAAAGTGGTACAACTAAGAAAGGAGACAAAAGTGCCAATGCATATCTCCCAATGAATAAGAATAGGGGTTGATTGGATGAATCATTAAATCACCTCAGCCCAAATGAAGAAACTAATGAAATACTATGGCTCTAATACTTTTACCAGAGGAGAAACATTTTAATCTAAGCAATCAATCAGTAGGAACTAGTTGTGAGCCAGAGTTACTCTGTGGGGCTTCTAAAAAATAATAAGCCAGTTTTCAGTCTAGAATTTGAGTGTTAAACAGGTTAGAGGAGAAAGTAGCTCTAGTCAACATGTAAGGGAGGAGGGGAAGAGAAAATTCTTAGTCTCTTATGTCTTTCTTTCTTGACTGGATGAGTTTATGACTTTCCAATGATTTGAAGTTTTGTTTTGTTTTGTTTTTTTTGGTTTGTTTTTAATTCTCTTTGGCATCCTACCAGCATCCCTAGAAAGGCAGTGGTAATGTCTGCACCAGAAGCCTAAGACAAACTAGGAACACTAAGAAAAGGCAGCATTTGGCCTATAAGGAGACCAGAAAAATAGCTAGACTATAACTAAGGGGAATGAGAACTTCATGAAAGGGGAAAAAGATTTCTAGCAACCAGCAGCTGTCATTTTCTCTTTTACCATAAGTGGTCTCTAATCCTAAAATAAAACACTTTTCCCTGGACTCAATGCACTGGGAGAAAGCTATGTCAAAGCCTTTTTCTTTTCTTTTTTCTTTTTTTTGGGGGAAGGGGATGTATTGTACTAGTTTTACTCTCCAACCTTAGTAAATACCAATTTCTAAAATCTGAGTCTAGCTGATTAATTGAAATTAATTGATAATGAGTATGTAAAATACAATGGTGGTAGCTCATGTAATATAAAATTAGAAAATATCAACCCTCAGTGTTACCTCTAAAACCAAGAGGAGAAATCTAATCCATTGTTCTCTAGGGACACAACTTACCAATCCAAATGGAAACTGACAATATTAGCCCCAAAGCCTGTACTACCAGGATGTAGAAGTTCTCCAAGATAATGACTAAATCTATAGCATTTGTGGGAATCCTGGAAGTATCTTCTACACTAGAATTTTGTTATTGGACATCTTAGTTGCTAAATCCACTAGGAAAGACATTTTTTGTTTTAATCTGTAATTAATCTATTTTCTGATGATTAAGGTTTTTTGTGACTGCTGTATGTCTATTTCAAGCTTAAAATATAAATGGCTACGAGTTTACTTAGAACATACTCTGATAACTCATAATTTTTTTTTTTACATTTAATCAGTTCAAGAAAATTGCATTATTTATGACAAATTGAGACAGTTTGTCCAAGATCCTTATGAAATAAGAAGGCATAGGATAAGCTTTGCCCTCTGGCCTAAAAATACCATTATTAATATTAAATGTTTAAGCCTTTTTGAGGTGCCCTTGTCTCTTTCAAACCTTTCTAAGTTTTCTTTTTAGTCTGCTTTAACTTTAAACAGTTAATAGTAACTCCCTTTGGATTATCCTTTCAGTAGCAGTGGTAGAAATTTTGGGTACCTTTTAATACTGTAACCCAGAAGAAAGTTTCCTGGACCTTGAAGTGGATCACCTCTGGTATAAGTATCCCTGCATAAATTTTTTCCATGCTCTTTATAACAAAAGCACAAAGAAATTTTGTGCAGACCTCACTTTGGTTGTCTTCTGCATTTACTTCCCCACCCTTATAAGTATGGCTCTCAGTTGCAGCATTTTACCTGTTTCCCCATGCTCTACAATGCATATTAATGTTGAAAAAAATTCAGTCTGAAGGCATTCCTGCACTAAATAGATGCCTTCAAGAAAAACATATGTTCATTCGTGTATTTACTTCTAAAACTCACAGTCTGTGTTCTGAGGCCTAATGTGTTAGATGGTTAATTCTGTTAGGCTCCATAAAGGCAGATGCATTCCCTCAGGCTAGCACATATAACTCCTGAAAGAACAGAATTTGGGGTTATATTTCTGATCACGTGGTACCTAAATGCATGGCCCTAATAGGTTACTGCTTCTGTGCACTATTACTATACAAATATTCTTGTAGATGTTACATAATGATTTTGGTGGCAGCTTATTCATTTCACAGTCCTAAAAACAAGGTTATCAGTAAGTATTACTGTACTCTACTGCCAATGCAGCAACTGGATAGAAAAAATTAAATTATCCCTGAGAGAACATGAAATAGTCATAAAAAGTTACAAATTCAACTAAACCAAAGTCTTCCAAACACAGGCTTTTGTTTCTGCAGCCCCCATACCTAAAGTAACATGACATGTATAGCATTCAACATCTGAATGCATAACTTCATTCCTTTATTGTTAGCAATGTTCTCATTATTCTTTTCTGGGTTTTCAAGTATTTTTTAGGAAAAAGTGACAAATAAATCAGAGTAACAGCCACTAAATCAATAGTGATGATCAAGGTGCTCTTATTTACCATAAGCAACTCTAGACACTTAAATTCTGGGTAGTTATAAAAATCTCCCAGGTATCACCTGGACTTCAGGGGACAGCTAGATGGCACAGTGGATAGAGTGCCAAGCCTGAAGTTAGGAAAACTCATCTTCCTAAGTTCAAATTTGACCTCCAATACTTACTAGTTATATGACTCTGGGCAAGTCACTTAACCCTGTTTGTTTCAGTTTTTTCATCTATAAAATGAAAAAGAAAAAGCAATAGAAAACTCCTCCAATATCTTTGCCATGAAAACCTCAAATGGGGTCACAAACAGTTGAACACTACTGAAATAACCGAAGAACAACAATCACATGGACTTCAAGTCAAACAAAATCTTTGAAAAATGGAAAATATGAATAGATATAATTAACCCTGGTGTAACCCCCCTCACCTAAGTGTATATGCAGACATATATGTATTGAAAATAGGTCTGCACATATATAATATGTGTATATGTACATATGAACATATTATTTTCACAATATACTATATGCTTCTTGAAGTCATGAATTATTTTATTTTTACTTTCGTGTCTATCATAGTTCCTGAGATATTGTACGTGCTTAATAAAATCGTGCTTCTTGATTGATTGAAATGAAAAATATTTTGTTATTCTTTTATAACCAATAGACTATTTAATTCAGATTCTCTGCAAAATATACAGAAAACAAAAGAAAGAAGAAAACGAAAAACCATTAAGTGTCAATGGATTTTCCAAAGAAAAAACCCAATTAAGCAGCACATGATAGCTGTATACTCAACAGAGATCAAAGATAGAAAAAAAGATTCTTTATACATTAAAATATTTATAGTAGTATTTTTTTTAATGTTTTATAGTAGCAGGGACCTGGAAACAAAATAGATGACCACCTATTGGGGAATTACTAAAAAAAGTTGTGTTGTATCAATGTAATGGGATATTACTGTATCAAAAGAAGCAATGCGTATATAGAATGCAAAGAAATAGCAGCAATATGTGAGCTACTACAAACTGATGAAAATATAATCAGGAAAACAATACACAAAATTACTACAATAGAAATGGAACGGCAACAACAGTAATAACAATAATAACGAACAGTGCTGTGTATTAAAAAAGCTATACTTTCCCTCCCCCCAAAAAAGATGATGTGAAAGTTCATAGCTCTTACTTTTTGCATAGGAGGGGTGGGGTGATAAATCATATATTCCAAAGCGTGGTTGTGGGTTCTCATTGCATATCCTGCTACACAATTGATAATTTGTTGAGTTTTTATGGACTTCTTTATCTCTATTTCTCCTGCACATGAACTATCAACACCTACTAAAAATGTTGTGAAGAAAATATCTTCATAAAGGTTCTATCAAATGTGAGGTTTTTTTTATTAATTGGATAGGACACATCAATTAGAAATATACCAAAGAGAAAATTTCCAATTTGCATTGAATTGTCCAAAGTTTTGGTATACCCCCAAATCCTAGGAAACACCATATGCTAATGGGGATAAAAACAAGTATAGATATCATTAATAAACCTTACATAAGAATTCCATGAAAAAATTATCTGACTACCATGTGTTAACTGTTCCATTTTTCCATAATGGCTTCCATGTGACTCCACTGATAATGGAATAATAAAGAAAAAAATTAACTGATTTTTCTAACTCCTTTACTTAGGGAAAAAAATGCAAACATGGAAAGAAATAACAAAGTCTAAATCAAGAGAAGGCATAAATAAATGTAATTTAAAATATTTCTTCACACTCACCAACACCCAAATAGATTTCTAGTGATTATATTTTTAATCAATGAGAAACAAAGTACATTTTGTTAGACTCATTAGATGTAAATTAAATATTTTCAGATAATATCCATCATCTTTCCTAATAAATAAACTTTCTCATTAAGCATTAAATCTCCTGAGTTTTAAAAGATGTATTACAAAATGCTTACTTAACAGGCATGTGAAAGACATGTTTGACTGCCAATACTAAGTTATTTTGTCTGAAAATCCCAAAAGAACTGACAAATAACAAACATTTTATTTATTCTTAATTTTAGTCAAAGGAACTATGTCAAAAGTATCATATATATTTTTATTTATAGAAATATATTAAAGTATTTGATGGACATTTATATGCCAAAGCATATTCAACACTTTTTGTTAGAAAAAGGAAATAAAGAATTTGACAGCTTGAGCAACAACAATCAGAAGAAGAAGAAGAAGGAGGAGGAGGAGAAAGTGAAAAAAGAGAAGCAGGAAGAGAAGGATGAGGATAATTTATAAACTCATAAGGCTTGGGTAATGTTTCATTTCTTCATTTGGAAAGTAAGTTAGCTTATTTTAGAATAACACTGGTATTTCCAATATTTTATTTAGGCTAATGATGTAAATATCACTTTGATAGTAATCCCATATTGAAGAATAACTCATAGAAAAGAAAACTACTGTGAGCAAAAGGAAAAATCAAAACAATCTGAGATAAAAGTGAGAAATGTGTTGACAGCATGGAAGGGACAGTGGAAGGAAGAGATAATCAATTCTTGTAAAAATAAATGAGTAATTTAAAAAGAAAAAAATGAAAGGATAATAGATTTGCTTGTTTTTTGTTTTTTTTTTTTTTTGTTGGTTTTTGTTGTTTTTGTTTTTTAGGCAATTGGGATTAAGTGATTTGCCCAGGGTCACACAGCTAGTAAGTGTCAAATGTTTGGTCTGAGGCCAGATTTGAACTCTGGTCCTCCTGACTTCAGGGCTGGTGCTCTATCCACTGTGCCACCTAGCTGCCCCATTCTCTTCTTGTTTTTTTTTTTTTTTTTGGTTTGTTTGTTTGTTTTTGGCTAGGCAATGGGGTTAAGTGACTTGCCCATGGTCACACAGCTAGTAAGTGTTATGTGTCTGAGGCCGGATTTGAACTCAGGTCCTCTTGACTCCAGGGCTGGTGCTCTATCCACTACACCATCTAGCTGCCCTGGATTTGCTTGTAATGGAAGAAATGTTCTAAAGGAAGCAGGAATTCTGAGTCTCAATAAGATTAATTTTAATCACATGCTAAATGTATATATAAGGGGGATTGGTGTATGAGTCTCTATTCACTATAATGAGCTGTTCAAACAGTATGACCAGTTTATCCATAGTTTTGGAGGTTCTGAAAGGCAGCTCCCCACAGATTTCTTGTCTAGAGAGACCAGACAGGATTGGTTTTCAGTGAATGGGATTACCTACAAGATGACTGTCTATAAAATAATTTTTGGTAGTTTGATTGGTATGGCACAGAATAAATAAACTAATTTAGGTAGAACTGTCATTTTTATTATATTGCCTCAGTCTACCCATTAGCAACTGATGTTTTTCCAATTATTTAGATCTAAGTTTATTTGTGTGAAAATTGTTTTGTAATTTTGTTCATATGGTTCCTGGATTTGTTTTGGCAGATAGACTCATAAATGTTTTATATTGTCTACAGTTATTTTAAATGAAATTTCTTTTTCTATCTCTTGCTGCTAGTCTTTGTTGGTAATATATAGAAATGCTGATGATTTATGTGGGTTTATTTTATATACTGCAACTTTGCTAAAATTGTCAATAATTTAAAGTAGTTTTTTAGTTGATTCTGTAGGATTTTCTATGAAAAGTGTGATAGTTTTGTTTCTTCATTGCCTGCTCTAATTCCTTCAATTTCTTTTTCTTCTCCTTTGCTGAAGCTAACATTTCTAGTACAATATTGAATAACAGTGGTGCTAATGGGTATCCTTGCTTCATTCCTGATCTCATTGGAAATGCTTCCAGCTTAACCCCATTACATATAATACTTGCTGATAGTTTTAGATGGATGCTTCTTATCATTTTAAGGAAAGCACTATTTATTCTTATTCTCTATTACTTTTAGAAGGAATGGGTACAATAATTTGTCAAAAGCTTTTTCTGCATCTGTTGATTCTCTTATCAATATGGTCAGTTATGCTGATTTTAAAAAATATATATTTAACCAACCCTGGTTCAATAATATTGAAACTATATTCTTGATATAGATTTCACCTGGTCATAGTGTATGATCTTTGTAATATATTACTGTAATCTCTTTGCTAGTATTTTATTGGATTTTTTTGCATCAGTATTCATTAGGTAAATTGGTCTATAATTGTGTTTCTCTGTTTTTGAACATTCTGGTTTATATATCAGCACTGTATCTGTGTCATAAAAGGTATTTGGAAAAACTCCTTCTTTGCCTATTTTTCCAAATAGTTTATGTAGTATTTTATAGGATATTTAATATTATAGTGTTTACACAGTATTTCAAAATGGTTTATATAGTATTGTAATTAATTTTTCCCTAAATGTCTGGTAGAATTCACTTGTAAATCCATCTGATCATGTAGATTTTTCCTAGGAGATCATTGATGGCTTGTTCAGTTTCTTTTACTAAGAAGAGATATTTAAGTATTCTCTTTCTTTTGTTAATCTGGGCAATTTATATTTTGTAAATATTAATCCATTTCACTTAGAATGTTAGGTTTATTAACATCTAATTGAGCAAAGAGCTCCTAATAATTGCTGTAATTTACTCTTCACTTGTGATGAATTTATTCTTTTAATTCTTGATTCTGATAATTTGGTTTTCTTTTTGTTGATTGAATTAATCAATGATTTTTTCTATTTTATTGTTTTTTTTTAATAAAACCTGTTTCTAGTTTTAGGTATTAGTTGAATGGATTTCATACTTTCAATTTTATTAATCTCTCCTTTGATTTTCAGGATTTCCAATTTGTTGTTTTAATGGGGATTTTTAATTCATTCTTTTTCTAGTTGTTTGTAATTGCATGCCCCAATTATTGATCTACTGTTTCTCTATTTTATTGATGTAAATGATTAGAGATATATATTTTCTCCTAAGTACTGCTTTGGTTGCATTCCATAAATTTTACTGTGCTGTGTTGTCATTGTCATTCTCTTTGATGAAATTATTATTTTTTTCTATGATTTATTTTTTCAGTCATTCATTCTTTAGGATTAGATTATTTAATTTCCAATTAATTTTTAATCTGCATTTCCATAACACTTTATTGAATATGATTTTATTGCATTATGAACTAAAATTTATTTCAGTGTTTCTGTTTTTCTTCATTTTGTTGTGAGGTTTTTATGCCCTAATACATGGTCTGTGTTTGTGTAGGTGCTGTGTACAACTGAGAAAATGTATATTTCTTTCTTTTCCCATTCATTTTTCTCCATACATCTATCATGTTTAACTTTTTTAGAATTTTACTAATTTCCTTGACTTCTTGGTTAGATTAATCTACTTCTGAAAAGGACAAGTTGAGGTGTTCTACTAGTAAAGTTTTGCTGTCTATTTCCTACTCTAAGTCATTTAACTTCTTTAAGAATTTGGGTATTATACCATTTAATCCTTTAATATAGAAGCTACTAAATCATTTCTTATCCTGATTGTGTCTCTATGATACTGGATTTTTCTTTCTTTCAGGTTGCTCCCAATATTTTCTTCTTTATTTGTAAGCGCTATAAGTTGTCCAGAATATTCCTAAAAGTTTTCATTTTGGGATCTCCTTCAGGTAGTGATTAGTGGATTGTTTAAATTTCTATTTTACCTTTTGTTTCTAGGATATGAAGATAATTTTCCTTAATAATTTCTTTAAATATAATGTGTAAGCTCTTTTTTTTTTGATTGTGGCTTTTAGGAAGTCTAATTTATTTATTTATTTATTTTTTTAGTTTTCAACATTCATTTTTCCAAGATTTTGAGTTCCAAATTTTCTCCCCATTTCACCCCTCCCCCAACCCAAGAAAGAGTGCATTCTGAATACCCCTTCCCCTAATCTGCCCTCCCTTCTGTCACCTTCCCCTTCTTTTATTCCCTTCCCCTTCTATTTTTCTGTAGGCCAGGATAGAATTCTATGCCCCATTGCCTGTATATCTTATTTCCCAGTTGTATGTAAAAATAATTTTTAACATTTGTTTTTAAACCTTTGGGTTTCAAATTCTCTCACTTCCTACCTCCTCATCCACCCTCTTTCAGATAGCAAGCAACTTGATACAGGTTATACAAGTGTAGTCACGTAAAACACTTTCATAGCAGTCATGTTGTGAAAAACTAATTATATTTCCCTTCATCCTATCCCACCACACATTTATTCTATTCTCTCTTTTGACCCTGTCCCTCCTCAGAAGTGTTTGTTTCTGATTACACCCTCCCCAATCTGCCTTCCCTCCATCTCTCATCCCCTTCCTCCCTATTTTCCTGTAGGGTAAGATAAATTTCCCTATCCCATTGAGTGTGTATGTTGTTCCCTCCTTAAGTCAAATCCAACAAGAGTAAGATTCACTCATTCTCTGTCACCTCCCCCCACTTCCCCTCCACTGTAAAAGTTTTTTCTTGTCTATTTTATATAATTTACCCCATTCTACTTCTCCTTTCTCCTTCTCCCAGTATAATCTTCTTTCATCCCTTAATTTTATTTGTTAGATTATCACCCCTTCATCTTCTACTCACTCTGTGCCCTCTATCTATTTATCTATCTATCATCTATCTATCTATCTATCTATCTATCTATCTATCTATCTATCTATC